>NC_056721.1:3222179-3522179 GCF_018831695.1 Puntigrus tetrazona | reverse complement strand
TAAGACCGAAGCGATGCTGATAATGTTTGGTAATGCTGGCAGGCTTTTCGTCCTCTTCACTAAAAGTGCCGCCCATGTTGCCATTTTGACCGTTTAAACTATTGATCGTCTCAAGCGGCTCCGGTTTCCAGAACAATTACTGGTGAAATCGTGACCTAATCTTATTATGTGCGATATAAAATTTTGCCATAACATTTTCAAGCGAGCTATGGCATCAGTGTTAGTTACTGGTGAGAAGGGCGGCGAGAAAACACCTATTGCTACAGCTGACAGGAAGTGACTTGAATTTAAGAAATGCTTTGCACAATAGCTCTGAAGTCTTGCACATAAAATGACATGCATGTGTTATATATATATTATATCTTACATGAACCTTGTTTTTATATATATATATATATATATATATATATATATATATATATATATATATATATACACAGCAAAATCAATCGAGTTGTTTTTCCAGTGTTAATTTTTCAGAGTTACAAAGTGTTGATTCTGGTGTTGATTTCTCTGACATTAACACTTGCAGTGTAAATCAATGCTAGGAGTCAGTGTAATTACAGCGTGTTAAGTTAAACAACACTTCTGATGAGTAGATCCAATTTCCGGTGCTTGCACATTACTTCCTGTATGTCTAATGGCGGACGGCCACGTGAAGACGGCAGTGTTAAGATGTATAATATTCTTTTAATTGCTTTTTTTTATTATTAATGTTTATATTTTACACTTTTATATTACATTTATGGTAATGTTTATCTATTTGCATTGTTCTAATGTTCATTTATTTCACGTTACACAGTAGACAACCCACTCGAGACGAGAGAGCTGCAAAGGTACGTTAGATTAAAAACTATCAACTACTAGCATAGTTAATAGTACTTTAACAGTTTTTATGTTCGACCTTGGTTTTGTAATATTCAAGATTATGTGTGGCAGATGTTATTTTTTAACTATTAAACCGCGCGTTAAAACAGACGAACGGAAATAACACAACCTATATTTGAAATATCTAATGTGTGTGCGCGCGCTTAATGTGCAATGACGGAACGAAACTTTGTATGGACCGAGGAATTAATACGAAACGGAGCGCGCTTAGTACAGACTAAGACGGCTAATAACGCAGTTTAAGTTCAGCAAGGAACTGTTTGTGAAACTTTTATTCCCAGGTCAGGTATAATATTTTTCCATGTTTGTTCGTGCTATACCCTCATATTGCGTTCGCGCGTTTAGTCAACAGTGGCGCGCGATGTTTAGTTTAAACTGAAGAACATTTGAAATATTACAAATACGTCGTATGCATGCTGCCTCCGTTTTGAAACGCGGAAGTTTCAAGCTTATCTTAATGTGACTCTTTGCTTTTTCTATCAGCAAGTATCATCATGTTGATGAAAGTGCATTGTCAAGGTGTGAAGAAATTTGTGAAATTGCCTAATGATTTCACATTCCAAGATTTTCTCACTGAAGGTAAGTAGGTAAGCTTGTGCTAATTTAAAGAGAAAGAGAGGGAAACGGCTGTGTTAGAGGCATAAAATCAGTTAATTTTTGACTAAAAGATAAAAACAAATTTAAATGTTTATGTTCATGTGTATTTGATATAATTATTTTTCAGTTAAAAGCAAATTTGGGTTTGCAAGCTCTGCAGCTCTTCAAGTCTTTGATGACACAGACACCAATGTGGAGGAGGACATCTTCCAAGAACTGATTGAAGCCAATCCACATTTATGTTTAACTGTTAAATGTCTGGAAGAACTTTCTGCTGGCCTGCCAGAGGGTAAGCAAGCAGTGACACTTCAGACAATTATGATCTGTACAATAAATGTTATTTCTTAAAATCAGAAATGTAACAAATGATTTTCCTTGAACAATAACACACAATGGTGACTAAAAACACACTTGCCCTTAAACATTTAGTATAGTAGTGGAAATTAAATATAATTAAATAAAATTTAAGTTGTTGAAATTTTCAGAAAAAAGGCATTTCAGAAACCTGAAAATTGTTGTTGATTTTGTTTCAGTGAATACACCAACAAGATCCTCGACCCCCAGCACATGCACTGATACTCTTTCAGTCTCTTCAGCTGACTATGATGAGGCAGACATAGCAGTGAACAGGCAGTCTCCACGGGCTTGCAGCAGAGAGACATTGGATGCTGAAAAGGCAAAACAGGTATGTATACATGTTTTACCTTATGGTTAATTTGTCAGAATAATTATTATTACTATTATTATTATTATTTGTTTATTTTTACATTTTACATTTTTTATTCAACATTACTACAACCATGCTTAATGTCTATCCAAGATGCCCTGGAAAAACAATCTGGTGGTGAGGAAGTTTTGGAGGAATACCAGGCAACTAAAACTTTGAAGCACAGCACCAGACGCCAACTTGTCAATATTGTTGTCAGTCACATGACAGAGACTTACGGGTAAGATTTCAGTGCACAAACACAATAAATACAAATTGCTTCCCATAAAGGCTTTGTCAACATTAAAAATAAATATTTTATATATATGCAATTTATAGGAGGATCCCCACCCGCAAACAGCGTGAGACTTATGCTTTAGGAATTGTTAGTCTCTTTCCTTCTTTGAGAGACCCATTTTCAGCAAAGGGCTATGTAAGAACACATTTTAAATTATATATGAATATATGCTTTTTGCTGAATATATGCTGATGTCATACCTTACTAAAACATCTTATCTTTCTAAAAGGAACATTTTTATGATCCAGAGAAGGGGACCGGGTTTATCTCTTGGCGCCTTAAAACTTTGTCAAGGAAGAACCCAAAACGGGGGCGCTCTGAGATTTTTGAAATAGGAGGACCAAGTCGCCGAAGAAGAGTAGATGATGGAGAACAGCTTTTTACTGAACACTTCTCAGAACATTACCATGCATTTAAAGTACAGAGATGCTGCGGTGTGAGTGGACTTCTTAAGGCCAGTGCTTTGAAATTCTACAGACCTTTTGATCTACAAATTCCATATGGGTCAGATGGTGAATATATTGTACCTTTTTGTATGTTGGTTTAAGCTGGTTGGTTGACTGGTTGCGTGATTTTATGTTTTTTATTTAAAAAATAAAAGGTTAAGTCGATTTGGGTGTGTTATCTGTTTTTTTTTTTTTTTTTATAAATACATTTTCTGTGACTATTTATTTGAACTGAGTATAGAGAAAATTTACCTTAGGCTTAGGGTAATGTACATTATTTTAGTGTTAAAAACAACTCCATTAGTGTTAAAATATTGACACACTTAGTGTAGTTTTAACACTTAATAGGTGTAAATGGAAACTTTCACTAAAAGAAAAACACACCAATGGTGTTAAATGTGAACACTCACAGTGTTTTTATAACACTCTAAATGAGTTGAAAAATGTACACTTTTTAAAGTGTAAAATTAACTCGATTCAGTGTGGACCTATATAAACCCCGAAAAAGTGTTGATTTCCACACTACTAGTGTAAATTTAACACTTTGAATTTTGCTGTATATATATATATATATATATAATTGTTATTGAGGCACTGAGAAAAGACAAAAAAAAGGAAAAAAGGAAACACCAGGACAAATAAACAATAGGTTTATGTTTATGAATATGTAGAAATATCAGTTTTAAAATAGCCTTACAAACGGCCAGGAAAGAAGATGGATACTTAAAAAGTAATCCGAACAACAAGTACCTGCAGAATATGTTTATAAAGAAGAAATATCTGTTTCACGCTGCGATGTTTCATATGTAATGCCCCTTTAGAATGTTTTTAAGACCGGGAGTGTCTGTGAAACGCTTCTGAACGTTTATGTGCTTGTGTTCAGTATTTCTCCACTGCACACAAAAAGGCTTTAAACGCCCGCTCTGCAGCCACTGCGCGCCGCGTCGGCCGTCCGAGCCCCCCGCGGTCCCCCCTCACACATTATTCAGAGGGGCGGGGCCCGAGCGACGCGCGGTGCCGCTCTGCGCCGCGTCGGCCGTCCGAGCCCCCCGCAGTCCCCCCTCACACATTACTCCGCGGGGCGGGGCCCGAGCGACGCGCCGCCGCCGCCGCTGGTAGCGCAGATGTTGACAGAGCTCGTGCGGCGCGACAGCATCTCCGCCTTTCACGCCGCGAGCCGGACCGATCAGAAAGAAGACCCCGTCAGATCACACGTACGCCATGGGGAAGGTCGAAGGCGGGATGAAGTGCGTGAAATATCTCCTCTTCATGTTCAACTTTATATTCTGGGTAAGCAGCGCGTCCGTGTTTTAGTGTTTTAGTATGTTGCGCGAGTTTTGCGTGCACTTATGTGTTTGCGTGCGTGTTTACGCGCTTCACGCAGGCATTCAAAGGCTGCATTCAGGCTGAGATCTCGCTGCCGCACGACTCAAATCAGATTTTCCACTGGGGGAAAATCCGCCCCTTTTTCCTCCAGCGTGTGTGTGTTTGTTTGGAGGCAGCAGCCGGACACTGGCTCTCTGTGTTTGATTCACCTCTCGACTCCTTTCACTGAGAGGCTTCGTTCAGACCCGTTCAGCCCTCGCGGTCGCGCCGGTAGATGGAGCTGTGAGCTCGGTTTATTATGAATCAAGCATTGAATGAGTCACTCGAAACGACTCTCGTGATTGTCCGGTTTTATGCCCGATTCATTCAGTCCATTAATTCACTCCATTCATAAACGGTCTCGATTCGTTCACTCAGATGAACCGACTCGTTCGGTAAATGCTGGATTCGATTATTAAGAATGATCTTGACCTGAAATTATATTGTTATTCAGGACAGGTTGAACCAGGAGAGACTGAATAAACACACTTTAATGAAGGGCTGGCTATTTTTTCATAATCTGGCAGTTTTTTGCCAAAAACGTATGGAACGGCAAGCAGTTTTCTCAGAGGAACATTACATTTCCTGGAGTTTTCTAGAGCGAATAAACTTCTGAATTTAATCATGCGTTAAGTGTCATAATAATCGCTCTTTCTATTTTTATCTATTTTTCTTCAAGCGTTTCTTAAGTGTAATACGTTATAATACAATATAATTATAATACAGAGTCATTTTAAAATAGTAATTTCCAAGTAGTGATCAAACCGAAAGGAATTAAAACTTAAAAAGTCGTCACTCAAACAACCGGAAAAGCCATTGGTCGAAAAGGTTTTGAGAGACTTGTCTTTAAGTCTGGAGTCATTTTTCCGGAGCTCTTCACGTGAACGAGGTTTCTGCATTAAAGCGTCGCACAGAAACGCCCCGAATTCCCATTAAATAAGAACTTCAGGAACCATTTCTGTTTCCGCAATAACAACACTCTTGTAAAGATTTATTAGTATTTTATACTACATTACCCCGCTTTTTCCACATTGTCGTTCGCCAGAGTTCTTTTGCGACAAGTGACTTTTTCCTTCAGCTGGGATTGTACTGTACGAGGCATATAAAAATGAGACCTAAAAATGTATCTCAAAATATACTTTAAAGCATAGATCGTCCGCCACAGTCGGACAGTTCGGTGTTGGCACGTTTAGTGCCTAATTACAGTTTCTGCTTTGACGTAATCCCACTTTATTTCCGTGCATTTCATTCCAAACATTAATTATGAGCTCATCCAAATTTTTTTTTTACCAAACGTGCGCACCTTGAAGCTCCTGCGTTCCCAGTGCAACGTCCTCCTCTTCCACACCTGCACCGCGCATCGGCGCCGAAGACGTTTCGAAGGAGGCTTTGTGAATCAAATCTGGCCGTAAGCTCCTGTCTCTGTTCCTCTAAGGCTCTGCTGGCACTTCATCTCCCTTCACGCTGCATCGAGTGTCCTTTCAAAACACCCCGGCGGCGGGCTGCTCTGGACGGAGACGCCGGTGGACAGACCGGGCCTTTGTCTTTGTATTTAATAGAATCGAAGAATAGAAGTGTGAGAGTGTCAAGCCTGATTAAGGGGCCAGCGGGGAACGGGGATGGAAGAGGGTCGGTTGGTACGATCCTGGCCTAGCTAACCAGCGTGAATGCCCGTGTGTCGTTAGTGACCCAAAACACACTGCTTCTTGGTCAAAAACATGCTGGTTTCGTTTATCAAACAGAAGAGCTGAAGATGTATTTGAGCCCTCTTTTTCTCGGATTTAACAATCTCTGCTTCTCCTCAAAATTTAGCTTCAACGTTCGCGCCGATGGAGCAGAAGCGAGCTCCGCTTTGTTCAGGATCTCCGAACGGTCACAGTTTTTATCTGGCGCTTCGGTCGTGGAAAATGGGCAGAGTTTAGATGTCCGACCTGTTTGGATCCACCTTCACCTCACGGATCTTCGCCCGTGACACATTAGCATGCCTTCCGACCACTTGTTGGTCTTTACGAGTATGTCCGAAGGAAAATCGTCTCATCTTGGATGATTTGTTCTGCTGAGAGCGAGTCGCGTTCCCATGATGGGTGTTCAATCAGAGAGCCTCGTTTATTATTAATGATGCGGGCAGGTTGTGCATCTGTCGGACAGGAAGGCATAAAAGAGCGAGGGGCAAAACTATATGACCCCCTTGGATTAATGTTAGTGAACCTCGGGTGAAAGCTGAGGAAACCGAGGAGCTGGTTAGCTCCGTTATAACTAGTATGTGAAATAATGTTAAAAGGCCGCCGGAGTTGGTGTGTCTAGATGTTTGATCAAAGCCGCTTCGTGCTGGGAGCAAGCGCACGCTGTTTATGGAGGACGGGGGGAAGATCTTAGCAGGAAAAATGCCAAGTTTTGGGCTTTAATATGTGCTTTATTAATGAAACTGGACTGGACTGGCTCAGGTGTGGTTTATATCTTAATCACAAGCTGATCTATTGACCGTAAAGACCTGATCTGAAGAACAACGGCACATTAGCAGAGGAAGAGGAGCATGAGTTATGATAATGCTCCTGTAATTGATGCTAACAGGACAGGAGTGGCTTTGTGGTAAACACCATTAGGCGTTTGAATGACTTCATTTCTGTAGGGTGTGTGTGTGTCTGTGTGTGTCTGTGTCTGTGTCTGTGTCTGTGTGTGTGTCTGTGTGTGTGTCTGTGTGTGTCTGTGTGTGTGTCTGTGTGTGTGTGTGTGTGTGTGTGTCTGTGTGTGTCTGTGTGTGTCTGTGTCTGTGTGTGTGTCTGTGTGTGTGTCTGTGTCTGTGTCTGTGTCTGTGTGTGTGTGTGTGTGTGTGTGTGTCTGTGTGTGTCTGTGTCTGTGTGTGTCTGTCTGTGTGTGTGTGTGTGTGTGTGTGTGTGTGTGTGTGTGTGTGTGTCTGTGTGTGTCTGTGTGTCTGTGTGTCTGTGTGTCTGTGTGTCTGTGTGTGTGTGTGTGTGTGTGTGTGTGTGTGTGTGTGTGTGTGTGTTTCTTCACTTCACTTGATGTTCTAGATTTAATCAATCCTTCGTTTTTTTGTTATATGAAAGCCTCATAACGGTCTCGGTCAATTTTAACAGCCCTTTATGTGTCATTGCTAGTTTTGAAATGCCCTTTGTAGTTTTTTATGGGCCCAGACGTTCAATTTGAAACTACAAAAATATATATATTTTCCAATTTTATAATATAAACGCGTGAACAATGCATGCTCTTAATTGTATTGAATGTGCTGTACTTCAAACTTAAAAAAACTGTAGATAACATTATATTAATGAAATAAAAGGGAGGTTTTTTTTACACTTTAAGTGCACTTCATATTAATATCGAATCATGCATTTTTAATTATAATTGAATTTATAATGTTTTAATAATGTCTCATATTTTCCCGTGTTATGTAGCAATCATGTAAAATATTTTATTTTAATTTACTGTAGTATGTTATCTATTGCATTAATAGTATAATATAATATAATTTACTAAATTGCAACTTCATCATTACAAAGGTGAAATTAACTATATTTAAATACATGACATAGACGTTTTAACAGAAATGGCTTTATATTTCAGATGCTTCATTTAAAATTAGATGGAGTGAGTGGGTCAAAAATCACTGTTTTTAAATAATTGCGTTTTCATTTAACTGAAAAAAGCGTGCAATTGTAGATGAAACATAATGGTCAATTTTTGTGTGCTTTTTCCAATTCTGTTCAATGCTTCTATAAATACTATTAAATACAAGTGTTTTAAGCGAGTTTGCTTTACTTTACTTAAGTCCTTAAGTCCAGAGACAGAAGTTACCACAACTGGTGTGTCTGTGTGTGAGTGTGTGTGTGAGTGTGTGTGTGTGTGTGTGTGTGAGTGTGTGTGTGTGTTTTTTTGGGTTTGTCAAATCAGACCTCAGTCTTGTGTAAGAAGCTAATGTAAGACTACAAATACAGGCAGAGGGAACAGCAGGTGGTCTGGGGAGTGTGTGTGTGTGTGTGTGTGTGTGTGTGTGTGTGTGTTCTGCCACACCCCGTTCATCAGACAATAGATCTCTGTCTTTCCTCCCTCACGCTCTCAATACCGTAATCATTACAGCGTATGTCACAACAACAAGGGCACCGTATGCGTTCATAGATCGTTTACACCATTTGAAAGCGATCGATTATCTTTAAAATGCACGTATATTTCAAGCCGCGGACAGGAAATAGATTAAGCCAGGATTAGGTCTTTGTTCTTACAAAAGTCGTTCTTACAAAAAAGCATCGCCCGTGAGCATTTTAAGACCAAACAATGGCAGACGTATTTACTGATATAAAAATTGCAATTAAAATGCATTTACTTATATATTAAGCCCATAATGTATTTTAACATTAGATGGTTAACTAGTTTAACTAGTGTGTTAGGATCTGAGCGGTACAGTGTGTGTGTGCTTCATGGAAACTTCCCCGATTCTGTTTTCCAGCAGGAGATCTAATCAGCTTTTCCCCGGGTTCGTGGCTCGACCGATTCTTTCGTTCTCTTTTCCCGTCTTTCTGTTTTTCTTGTTCCATAAGGATGTTGAGGGGCCCCTCCTTCTTTCCCAGCATCAGGATTGTTGTTTTGGTGTTTGCTGTAAGTTCTCCATTAGGGAATGCAGACGTATGATCTCAGGGTCTGGAGGTTATATTGTGCGCAGATGTCTGTTGATTGAGTCTTTTTAGGGTTTTTTTGCAACAAATTATGGAAATTGCATAAAAAGTTCTCAGAAAAGGACGCCATAAAACTCCCAATAAACCTGAAAAAAACCGATATGTTTTCCATATGCATATGCAAAATAAGCCGAAAGCGAGCCGACGGGCGATTTATAAGAGCGGAAACCTGCTGACTCATATTAGCATTCTGACATTTGCTCATTTAAAGTGTTTTTCCAGTTTTTTTAATTGTCTTTCTTGTCTTTTTATTAGTTATTCTTTTTATTTTTATTTGTCTTGTCTTTTTATTTGTTATTGATGCATTGTGGCGTTTAAATTTAACACAAACTATTTGAGAGTTATTTATAATTATTCATGATTACTTAGTAAAAAGTAATATTTAAAATTCATCTTTTATATATATATATATATATATATATATATATATATATATATATATATATATAAAAATGCTATGTTTACATATGAAATATATTTATATATAATATAAAATATATGCATGTAAATATTTTCATAATATATGCATGCATGTGTTTGCATACACACACATATTGTATGTATGCATATATTTGAAGTGTCTGTATTTCGTTGCATGTATTGTTCAATCCGGCGTGCAGACAGAGCTCATTGTCCTGTACAGTGGCGTGTGTAACAGACAGACAGTTGGTCTTTTGTCTCAGAGATAACCCCTGGCTGATGCCGGAGGAGATCTCTGGAGGGATGATGTTACGCTGCCGAGTGTTTGAGGGGGGGTGCGTTATATGACAGCCGTAGAGACAGGAGAGGCCGAGGAAAGAGCCGCTCATCCTCGTGGATTTAGTTTTTTTCATACGTAATCTGATTATTCACGGCCTTGGATCATCTTTAGTCTTCAGACCGGAGAAATCCCAGAGGTGCTGGCGTCACACAAAAGCCCATTTTAACATGTTTTACCCAATTTAGGGTCCTATGAAATCTGTTACATTTTTTCCCATTTTTTTTTTTCATTTTCCAAATTCCTTTTTTTTTTTTTTTTTTTTTTTTGCTCGAATACACGCAGACAGGTTACAGACAGTATACCCTCTCGTAACGGCTGCTTTCTATTGCATGGAAATGAATAAAAATGAGTGAATACATTTATTACAGTATTTATTAATCAATCTTAATGTTAGTTAATGATAATAAAGTTCATTCAGAGTGCATTGACTAACAAGCACAACTGTTGATTTTAATACTACGTCAGTAAATGTTGCAATAAATCAATTAATAAACTATTGTTCATCATTAGCTCGTTATCTATAGCAGTTAACCAATGTTAACAAATGAACCCTACTGTAAAGTGTTATCATTATTAATATAACCTAAATTCTGTCCAGTTTTGTTACTTTCCGTAAAAAGTGGTTATTTTAAAAGCTTAAGTGTTTTTTTGTTTTTTTTTAATTCAGTTTCATTCAAATTGTGTTTAATTAAAAAATCATACACAATAACTCTATTTTATTTATTAATAAAATAATTTTAAAAAATTTGGGCCAATTTCGTACAGAATGTTCGGTTTCGGTGCATCCCTGGTCAAAAAAACGTACAATATTAAACAGCAGTTTATTAAACGTTTAACAAAAGTTACATTTTAAGACCAGATGGAATTTCTTTTGCACTCAAATTCAGTTTTATTTTTTATTTTATTATTTGTATTGTTATAATTCTACTGGTAGAAAATAACGCTTTAGTAATCATTTTATTAGTAGTAGTTGTACTGTTAAGGACCCTTAACGCGTATCCAGGAGTGGCAGGAGCCTAAGAGCGTGTTTTAAATCGAATCAAACGAAAGAGGTTTTGAATGAGCTTTAACAGATGAGCGTCTGCTATCCTTGTCAGCAGTAATTAGGGTCGGTTTAATGGTGATGGTGGCTGAATTCTACAGCCTGCTTTTCCTTTCATGGCTTGGCCTTCAGCTGCCATTTCTCAGATTTAAGAGTGAAAGGATCCTGCCAGAGTGGAAAATATCTGTGCCACCTCTCCATAACTGCGGGAAGAACGAGGAGTACAGAGCTTTAAATCTGCTCAAAAACTCATTTTTGTCAATCGATCTGGAGGAACTGAACAGACATCATTTAGCACATATCGACGATGTTTCTTCTAAAACGTCCTCGTTTGTGTTCTCTGGATCTGAAAGGACATCCTCTAAAGATTTTTCTCTGTTGTTTTTGCAGTTGATCGGCTCGCTGGTTCTGGCTGTAGGCCTCTGGCTCAGGCTTGATCCAAATACTGTGTCTCTTCTAGGAAAAGGCGGACCTGATACCTTCTTTATTGGTAAGTAATAAAGCAATGAAAAGCCACTTGACACTTGACTTGTAATTGTTTGATAATCTTTCATAATATTTTGGCAAGGTCGTACAGACAGTATTGAATAAGGCAGCATCCAGTTCTTCAAAAATACTTTCACATCACGTGAGCCAATATTTCAATCGCAATAGAACGTTGAGATCGTAGCATTTTACACTTTAATCCTCGTTTCACGCAGACAGCAGCTCATTTCAAATCCGATGCCTGCTGCAGGTCTCAAAAAAGTTGGGAGAACATCTAGCAACCAATTAAGCTTTGGTTCAGATCCAAGTTCTTAATTGACATCAGGCCTGTGACATCAGCTTTAAAAGCTCTCCAATCTGTAAAAGAGTGCGTAAAAAAGATTACGGGATACTTTAAAAGCAACGCTCAACGCCGAATTGTGCATAACATCATTGTAAGAGTCATAGAAACTGGAGAAATCTCGTAAGGGACAAGGCCAGAGACCTTTTTTGGATTTCGTGGGCCCAGGAATACTTCCAGAAACCACTGTAGGTAAACACAATCCACTGAGCCATCTGCAGATGACAAATAAAACTAGTTTTTAAAGAGGAAAGGAAGCCATATGTGAACATGTTGCGTGTTATCAGCGTTCAGTTCAAAAGCCAGCATCTGATGGTATGGGGGTGCATAAGTGCATACGGTATAGGCAGCTTATATAAAGGTTTTAGAGCAACATATGCTCCCCTCCAGATGACGCCTTTTTCAGGGAAGGCCTTGTAGACCTTTGCGACTCCGTAGTAGAAGAGTCCGGGGCTGAATTGGCCTGCTGCCGTCCAGATCTTTCACCAACAGGAAACATTTGACAAATCATTAAACAAAAAATATGTCAAAGACAACCACAAACTCTTTAGCAACTGGAAACTTACATCATTCGACAGAGAGGAAGAACACGTAATATTGTTACTATTATTAATTTCAAATTTATATTTTATAATAAAATTTTTAATTATATTTACTCTATTATTATTTTAAAAAATTATACTTTCTGTTATGTAACTTATTTTTATTATAGACTTTTTACTCATATTCTTACGCTGATGCATTTTACATTTTAAAAGGTTATGTTAAAAATATTACACAAACATAAACATTTTTTGGATATTTTTATAGATATTGCAGTCATGCAAAATATAAATTTATATATAAATATATAAGAATGTGCACATTTAATTGTGTAGTTTCAGAGTTTTGAAGCCCACTGTAAAACCGAAAAAAAGCAGCGTCAGACAGACCTCTAGTGTTTATTTACTGGATGGAAACATCTGAGGCCACTCAGGGTGGCAAAGTTTCCACGGCCTTCTGCCCAGCCCTCAAGAGCTCTTTGCGAAATGAGCGCATTTCAGAGGGCGGTGCTTCTGAAAACAGGAAGTTACATTTTGAGTTGCGCATTCATGGAGGAAACCGCAAGACTTCAGGTTTGCTGTAGCAACAGTTCAACCTGGGAGGAGAGAGATACAGAAGGTCGTGCAGTGCTATATCTAGATGCAGAGGAGAACGGCGCTTCATGATGTCAGGAAATATTCTTATCCTCAAACGGCCTCCTCAAGCTTGGTTTGGGTGCTGACATCACCCTCATCTTAAAGCAGAAAGGAGAAGCCGGTGAGAACGAGCACGACTCAAAACCTCAACCAGATCCCGGCGACAAAGTCAAAGTCGTTTCTCGTAACTTGTCATCTTTCTCGTTTCAGCCTGCTAACCGCAGTCACATTTGCATCACATACAGTTGTGTTCTTTTCAGTTAGGTACAAACACAACCCACGTAGATTTATATTTATAGACTTTCTAAAACTAGCCCGTGTCTGTTTCTGTCATTATTTATTCACCTTGAGAGCAACATAGTAATAAGGTAGATTATAGTAACATTGGTAACATAGATTTTCTCTCTTATATATTATATTTAACTTATTTTAGATATATTTAAAAACATAGTGGGGCTGTTATATTAGTATTAGTATAAATGAAATAAAAGTGGTATTCATAAATCTTTTTTTTTTTTTTTGTTAGCGTAACCCCAGAGCAGATATTTCCTAAAAAATTATCCCTCAAATCCGATTGGTTGATTGTACTGTTGATTCAGGAACGTCTTGGACTTTTTTTGGGTGGGTTTTTTTGGCTACCAGAATAATATAGTTATAATATCTCGCCGGGGTTGACTAGCCTCAGATATCATGCCGACGAGCGACAGAAAATTCGAAACTTTTCGAAAATCAATCAGAATGGTTGCGTCTACGGTATTCCCGCTATTTCTTCCATCCAATAGGGTTCATTGGACCGTGATAACCAGCCCAACCTTAATTGTTCGGAATAAACCATCTGACAGTATTGACGTTAACCAGGCTTCGTAGTGCTCTCCGTCCACACGCACATTTCACATGACTTTTAGATTACGGTCCACAATGACAAAGATTTGTCTTCTCCACAGCTACTGTGGCAACGGTGTAAATATTATCAGCGCGCGACGAGAATGTTTTTCCTCGGGAGGGAGGACAAAGGTTGCGTTCACTCTCTCTGTCACGCTTTGTTTCCTTTCATCTCAGTTTTGCTCTTTCTGTTTCCCAAATGCTCGAGATAGTGGCGAAAAGAATTGCACGTGCGGTGGGGCTAGCGGTTTTTGAACGGTCCCGAACCTAAGCATTAAGAGGACTAAAGATACAAATGACTCCTGAAATCATGTGGTCGTGAGGATCGCTGGTGTTTAATTGAACAGCTTGTGACTGGTGACAGGGATTTTTTTTGCAGCTTTAGTGTTATTTCACCAATGAGTGACTGTCATTGAGTTAGTCACAGATTTGTTAACCACCCTATTAATTCAGGGACTAAACAAGTTGTCTTGCGCTTTTAACTTTAATCCAACGAACGCAGCCTCGATGAGCATAAGAGGTGGAAAAAGCGTACCTTTTCATATCTTTCTGAATGCTGAACGTGATACACTAGTAGAGGGTGACTTTGCAATCAGCGCAACAATTACTCTTTTGATGCCGTTTAATGATAAAGGGTTGCATTATCCCCTGCAGTCTCTCTCAGGAGAGCTTCGATCTCATTTCCAGACTTCCCACCTGTCCCAGGTCTCCCGTGGCACAATTATACCGGCTCAGTCTGAGGAAGCTCTTCGTGCCCTGATGTTGACCGAAGCTGTCAGGCACCAGACTTGTGGCTTTGGGAATCGCTCTCTCTTTCTGTTTTGCCGTAACGAGGCGGGGGAAGATGCTGGAGTGACATCATCCTGAGAGGTCGCGCGCGGTCACGCTGCGCTCAAACATCTCCCGAAGAGACTGATGTAACGCTTGTGCTTCCCTCTGCTGGCGACTCGGTACATGACGTTCTGCTGAAACCACAGCAACGTAGTGCCAAAAAGAGAAGATTATTGACATCAATGGCAGTTGCTTGGCTGGAGCAGGACCGACTGGAAATGCATGAGTTAAAAAGGATCTCCAGTGATATCGTGTGTGTGTGTGTGCTGTTGTGTCCTGCGCAGGGGTCTATATCCTGATTGCGGCTGGGGGTCTGGTGATGCTGGTGGGCTTCTTCGGCTGCTGTGGAGCCGTGAGGGAGTCTCAGTGCCTTCTGGGATTGGTGAGGGTGATATCTTCTCACTTTGAGTTAACAAAACGGTATCGTTTGTGAGCGTGCTGTTGTTTTATTCTGATTTGAGAATAGAAAGAAATGAAGAAACACCTGGAATGTTTGTGTGTGTAATAAAATGCCGTTTGAAATCTCTCTTCCTTGGCAGTTTTTCGCCTGTCTTCTGGTCATCTTTGGAGCAGAAGTCGCTGCAGGAGTGTTTGGGTTCCTCAACAAAGACGAGGTAACGCTAAACCCCAAAAGACCCCCCTCGTGTTGATTCAGAGTTCAGTCGAAATCAAATCAGACCGACTTTTCTCTTTTTAGATCATTAAGGAAATAAAACAATTCTATGACGAATCGGCAAGAAACAATAGCAGTAACACCACCGTCAAGTCCTACCACAGCATTGTGAGTCAACGCTTTCTACCTCGTTTTTTGCCTCTCTGTTCAGTTAATCAGGAACAGCAAATATAAAGTGGAAAATATTAACAAAATCAATTTCCAATTAATAATATTTTCTGTACAATGCTTATTTAGAAAGCTAACGTGCTTCTTCTAGAGTATTATTTTAGTTTCATTTAATTTGAATAATTATTTAATTTTTTTTTTTTATTTCCTAGTTAATATTTCTCATATTCTTATTTAAACTTTAAAGCATATTAATTACCAAAAACTGCACAGTTTCAGTTATCAGTAACAACACTGATATAAATGTGATATAATTTCTTGTCGTGAAAGATTTACATTTGTATCGCTTCATTGTCTTCAGCTAAACTGCTGCGGCTCGAGCAGCGTGTGTCTGGACGCGGCGTCAAACCAGGTGAGAACGACTGAAGCACAGATGAGGACCGTTCTTTATCTAATTAGCAGAACACCAGTATGTTTGGCGCTTGTAGAACTGTATAGCGCTTGAGTAGCGTCTGTTTAAACTGTGGTACCGAGATGCATGTTATCAATCGATCTGTTTGACTCTATGCAGACGTGTCATGAGGCCATTGAAGAGTTTTTCAACAGTAAGCTCTTCATCGTGGGTTATGTTGGGATCGGAATCGCGGGAGTCATGGTAAATGCTGTTATGTCAATATAGTCGTTTTTTTATCCTGATTCTGACTTTCAAACATCATCATTTGAATACTTTTAAACACTTTTAACTTTGAAGCCACCATATTTAGAGAGAGTTACGTATGTATGGAGTTCTTCCAAAACTCTTACAAACCCCAAACAATATACAATAGTGAGAATATATGAATGTACACTGATATATACATGTTTTTTGGAAAAACTCAATTATGCTTGTCAGGGCTGCATTTATTTAATCAAAATTACAGTAATACTGTGAAATATTATATCAGTTTAAAATATCGTCTTTTTAAAAAATACATTATTATCCAATAATAAAAATAATAGAAGTTCCTGCTGAAATAAGTAATACATTTTTAGAAGAATCTTACTGACCCCAAATGGTGGGCCTCATTTATCAATCTAACGTAGGAACAAGCGCAAATGTGCGTGTTTCGTGAAACGTTCGTATGCCGCCAATCACATTGCGTGAATGATTGCACGTTGATAAATGTGGAGGATGAAAACAATCGTCGTTTGAATATCACGCCCCTAAAAACACCCCGGTTGAGAAGCCACGCCCCTAGAGTTTACAAACAGCGCCCGGCCAGAGAGGAAGTGATCTCATGAAAGAGAAAAATATCTCTCCCCAGAAACACCCGTTTGCCTTGTAATCGCAAACAGTTAGGCTGCATTCATTTGTAATTTACATGTATATTACAATATTAGTAAATATTACCATTATAGTCTCACTCTACAACAAATATATATAAATTCCAAGTTTTGCATAGATATGAAAGTACGCTCTTTTTTGGGGGGTTAATTAGTAAATGGGGCCCACTGTATGTACAGAAAAGTGTGGATTAAAAAGGAAGTCGGTTATAATTGTCTCTTTTTTACAGATTATTGGCATGATCTTCAGTATGGTCCTGTGCTGTGCCATCCGGAACAGCAGGGAGGTGATCTAACGCAGTCTTCCTCACCTGAACATGACCTTTCACCTTTGACACTTAACTTTTGCTGGACTTGCATATACAACTAGAACATTCCAACCTAGTTCAAGGTATTCTTCTGCCACTCAGGAACCGAGAACAAACTCCGCTTTCATAATCCTGTACACCTCAACCAACCAATGGTTTAGTCCGGTCCTAGTTGTTTAAACTCAGATTGCTGGATCGTCTTTATTTTTAATGCCTGCTGGTTGGGTGCAGAGCTGGATCTTCCAATTGCGACAAACACGAGTTCGTTTTAATATAATTTAGATTTCGACTTCTGGTGCACACTGATCTGCTCTTTCAGAGAGTTTGCACATTTATGTATTGATGCTATTCCAGGCTGTTGCTGCGTTGCTTCGCATGCCAGATAAAAATATTGTGTAATGTGATGCCACTGGTTCTGTGGCAAACCCGCAGCCGCTGGGAATGGCGGAAAGAGGACCCACGGATGCTTTTCGCTTTACGTTTGTACACAAACAAGGTGGTCTTCTACGTCACCGACACATGCAAACAAATGCTTACCGAAAGATGCACACATGCGCACAAAACCCACATGTTGGTGATCTTCAGAAGAACCTTTGTGTCCATACCATCCAGTGAGCCCTCTTAAAGGGACAGCTCACCCAAAAATCATCTTTCTCACCCATGTTGTTCCAATCCTGACTTTATAACTCACAATTGCGAGTTTATATGAAGCAATACTGAGAAAAAAGTCAGAATTGCCGGTTTACAGCGGGTCTTGCGATTCTGACTTCATTTCTCACAGTTGCGAGTTTGTTTCGCAATTCAGAGTAAGGATTGCACGTTTTGAGAAAAAAGTCAAACTTGTGAAATGGAAGGCATAATTGTGATATTGTGCATTTACTTTATTTTATTCTGGCTTTAAATACAAAAGTTATTTTGAAGAATGTTGGTAACCAAACATTGGCTTCCACAGTATGGAGAAAAATACTATGGAAGTCAATGCAGGTCAATGGTGTCAACTATAAGGTTACCGACATTCCTCGAAATGCAGTCACAACTCGAGGGTGATTTTCAGCTGAACTGTCCCTTTAAGTCTTGCTTGCCCTCCGAATCCCTCCACGCAGTTTCCACTTCAGGAGAGGCACACTAACACATATTCGCATATGCATTTGAACTCACGTCAACACCGATGATCGGGTTTCTGTTATGCAATAACCTGGCTCAACTGAAGCCTCCACTGATAACGGTACAGCCTGGTATTCTCTGGCACGATGGAGCCAAATCTTCTCATTCTCAAGCTGGATTTTATGGTGTAGAGTTGCCTGGTTATTTTACACACGCAGCTAAGTAAAGACCCTGAAGATCCACTGACACTGTCTTGTGCCTTCTACCGTCTATAATTGGTTGCATCCAACCATCTGCGCTGTGAATATGAAACGGATCAGACATGACCGACATCTGAATCACTTGCTTAATTCATTCAACAAACAAGGATGGTTCAAGCAGTGTCCTTAAGTGGAGTTATTAGAAGAAGAACTAGTTTCGCTTACTTTTAAGGCGTCCTTGTTACAGTGTAATTGTACATTTAAGTACTTTTAATATTAACGAACTGCATGTTTGGGTAGGTTTAGGCTTACTTGCATGAAATGATGCATAATTATTATTTTTTTATTATAATGGGAAGTACGTGTAACATGTAACAAGAACAACTTAAAGTAAAGTGTGACTAAAGAGTTGTTATTATATCTATATAAGATGCATGAGTAAGTTATAAATGCATTGGTGGACTAATTGGGAGACTGTCCATGTGAATACCTTTGTACTCACGTTCATTTGCTTCGTTTTTTTAGTTGATTTAGCGATTTTGTCGGATGGGACGGTGAAGTAACGAGAGAGGGAAAAGGGATCACTCAAAGCACATCCGTGCCATTTTTTTTTTGAGGTTTAAATTGGATTTAGTTTCTCCGATTTTCAATGCGGTCTGAACCCCACATTTTTAACCTAAAATTTTGGTACTGGACAAAAAAAAAAGTCTTCAACTTCAAGTGATCGAATCCAGGTTTCTGAAATGAACACTGAAGTATTTAATCGCATATAGAAACTGGCTTAGTCCAGATGTTCTCGACACATTGTCAAAAATGTCTTGTTTTATCAAAGCATCGATTGCATGTCAAAGAGAAGTCACTTACAAGCCAAGCAGCTTTCTGTTTGTCTCACCCAAACTTGAAATGACCGCATTTCTCCTGTAAAATGTTCCTAAGCGACGGTAAATGTGAGCGTATCTTCAGTCTTACGTTCTGTGTACATATCTGTGAGAGTTTCACGAGTTGTCATAGTAGTTGTAGCGATCGTGATCATCTGTCTTGTGCGGTTAATGTGTATAGAGGCAGTTTTGCCCAGTGTACAGCCGTTTTTGTTTCACATCATGCATTTGAAGGTGCCTTTGTTTTTATTCAACCCGAAAAAACAACGTAGTATTCGGTTGAACGTTGTCGTTGTTTTAAGAGAAGGGATCGGAAAAGGGACGAAATCTCTTTTTTTGTTATTTATAATAGGGCAGCCGTTGGTTGGTCAGATGTATTTCTGCTGGTGCGTCACTGCTGAAGTTCCTCAAGATGAAATGGCATTAGAGTAGCGATTAGGATACGTCGTAGTCGACGCTAACGGAGTGTAACACGTGAAACAAGTGTTCCGTTCGCATTCAATGTTCAAGTAGATCCGTCCTCGTGCCCAAAAGCAACCCTGTTCAGGCTGTACGATAACTAGTACGGAGCATGTAGCGCGGCTTTCGAGTAGAGGCTCTGTCGTAAACTATGAGTGTGTTATTCCTACACTTTGTGTAAGCAATGTCAAGATTTTTTTTTTGTACTGTAAACAGAACACTGCAGCCTTTCGATGTTAGTGCTCACAATTTGTGTGTTTTAATTTATTTTTCTGGAGAGCAAGTTCAAAACAGCATTCGGGTTTCTCAGGAACACTGCAGCACGAGAACAAATAAACTTGTTTGAAGTTTCTGATTCTTGCGTTTTTGCCAGTTTCTTGCGTTGATGTTGCCGGCCGTCTGTGACCCGAGCAGACTGACTAGTATTGATCACATGACCTCAGCTGGCCGCCTCATCACATGACATCAATACCGATTGCAGCGCGAGGCTCTGGAAGTGAAATGTTATTGAATCCATGTTGTATCACATGACATGGGATTGAGACGTGTGTGTGTGTGTGTGTGTGAATGCCTACACAGTGTGAATTTGGCTCCAGCTTGGGAAAAGCAAAGCTTCTGCTACTTAATTCATTATAAATACAGATCATGCTATTTTGTCATGTTTTTTATGTCATTACCTCAGTAAATCTTTCTGAGAATTAATAACAACGTTAAATACCGTAGTTGTTTTTATACGAAACTTTTAAATGATTAAATGGAAAATTGCGCATTTTCAAATGATTAAAGACAAAAAAAAGGTCTCTCCATAAACCTCCTTGAAAAGCTGGGAAACGTGCGCTGGCCACATCGCTGCTTTAAAGCAGGACTTTTCTGGCATGAAATGCACGTCTGCTCCAAGTGCATGCAAGAAGCAGCTAGGGCAGAATCAGTCTAAAGTTTCAGCTGCAGTGCACAGTTTGCACTTTTCACCAACACAGATGTGTTCTTAGTTAACACTCACCAAGCACTTCAGAGTTTTCTTGACTGCGTCTCCTGCTCTGTTTGACTCTTTAACTTTGTAATTTTGCATTAAAGCAACCATAATATAATACACCCTGTATGAAGCTTTTATTCCATTCTATTTTAAGCTAAAAATAAAAACAGATTTTATATGACAATACTGATAACCTCACAATTACATTTATTTTATCTTGAACTTCTGGTTCTGAGTTAGTTCTGCTTCTAAGGTCGCCACCTTGCTTACAAAGCTTATCAGACATTTTTACATACTGTACACTCATCTTAAAAATGGTTTGTTAATGTTTTGCGTTCGACGTGTTCCATTTTTTAAATCATAGCCAAATTAGCTAGAAGCGCTAATAGAGAAAAGCTCACCCCAAAAAAAGTCATCATTTGTATCATTCCACTTAAAAAAAACAGCTGAGAACTTTCAAGAAACTTTTTGAAATGTATTTTGTATTTAATGCATTCAAAATTAGGCACAACAAGAACAAAACGCACAGATATTTTAGTTATGGTCCTTGTGTCAAACCACTGTTCTTGTATTTTTGTTCCATATTTCTTCTGTTTAGCACACTCAAGTTTCTGGAATGGTTCAAGATGTTTGCACAGACTCTTAAGTATGACAGTTTAACAAGGTTAGGTTGAACAGAATGTTGTTTAATTCTGTAAAAGCAAAGCCTCACTTCAGCAGGAATCAAACATCCTGTCTCTGTGTGTGTGTCTCTTTAGAGTTATGTATATTGTATAACAATGTCCTCATAGGTATGTCTCCATGCTAATGTCCACATTAATCAGCAGTGCCTCCTTTATACTGTGCATGTGCAAAACGTCACAAGAAAGGTAGGACAGAACTGTTAATGGATGACATGTAAAAAAAAAAAAGATATGACACAATTTTCTGGCCCTTGAATGCACGAGTCATGGCCGTACGCTTTCAAATCAATCCTCACTGAGGATAAATCTGACCTCTCTGACCATACATTTTCAAAAGAAAAAGAAACATGTGCAATGATATAGCTTCCTGAATAAGCCAGTCGAATATGCTACCGTTAGCATGTAAAGACAGGAAGTTAAACTCCAAGCCTTTGACAGTCTTCTCCAGCAACCATTTGTTTCAACTCTAACAATTATACGACACATAATAGTTTGTGTAAGATGGCAAAATTGTGCCCTCACGGAGAAAAGTGAATGGTAGTACTTTCAAAATTAATACTTATTGGTACATTTGAAAAAGTACTATCCCGTGACAGCTTTTGTACCTTTTCTGAGTGTATGATGTCCCATAACTTGGTCGTTATAGAAACATTTAAACTTAAAAAGAAAAATAACGTTAACCTGTAATGCTAGATATATGTTTTTGTACGGCGCAGATTTGAACGATTTTGCCTTCTCATACAAATTGTTTGGTTTGTTCTCAGATAATTAGTCGCATCATAGCTGCGCTGGTCTTTAAAGTTTAATTTGGTTGTTTTCACAGCTTAGACAGAGTAAAGGTTGAATGGGGTTTGTCCCAAGAGAAACTCCCCAACGCCGATGAAGTAAACCACTTGAGCGATTCCGAAGAGCGGAGCAATGACCAGCGCCCTGCAGCCGGCACCCTTCAGAAAAGCAGCCGGGCCTTCTTTGCGCATTATCTTTCTGTAGGAACAAAGAGCAGGAGAAAATTGCATTAATGGTTACTGATTCTTTTTCCCAGAATGTCCATTAACCGGGTCGCTTTACCTGATGCAATCCACAACGCCATTGTAGGTGTCTTCGTTTGCACTTTTATTGAGTGACTGCAGCCGGGTTTTCACGACTGGATAGAGATGGGATCAACTTTAGTCTGCGCACATACTTTAAGATTTGCTCAAACAGGTGTTCTTCGGCAAAACTCACCGTCACAAGGACTGACTGCCACAGCCGCTATACATCCAGCCACACAGCCCGAAATAAAAGACCAGTAAAAAGGCACATCATCATTCTCAGATGTCTTGCCCAGCTTGTTGATGTGGGCAAACAGTGGGAAGTAAACCACAGAGAAAGGGATGTCCCTGTAAGAAGAAAACACAAGGTCTGTTTTACTAATGTCTCGAGAGTTAACTCAAAGAAATTGGATGTTCCTGGTTCAGCGCCTTTATCAAATGTACCTAGCAAACAAATACACCCATCTACCCCTAAAATCGGAAAGGAATGATAGGCTAGGTCCTAGCATAATTTGACTGTAAAACTGAATTATTGACGGTAAAGTTGTTGCTGGTCCAACAATGATGTCCAATTTGGGTCAATCCCACACAAGGGGTGTCGAATCCTGCTCCCAGGGGGATATCTTTCCGCAGAGTTTAGTCCCAGTTTTACTAACCGCACTTGAACAAGGTCTTTAGGATCACTAGCAACTTCCAGGCAGATGTTTTGGAGCAAACTCTAGGAAAGCAGCTCTCCAGGAGCTGGAATGGGCACCCCTGCTTTACACCAATATTTTCTTGTGGTATTCAGTTTAAAGGTACTGGGGTACTTCTCTTTTGGGTTGAAGCAAGAGTACTGAATTTGGAATAGATTGTCATTAGCATTTATGGATAGAGTCGTACCTCATAAGGGTTGCTCCTAGTCCTTTGTAAAGTCCTTGGATGCCCTTTGTGCGAAGCAGTTCCTGTGTGATCTGAATGGCTGACACTTTCCTGATCGAAGACACAGGACCCACATTGTACGAACAGTTCAGGACCGGACTGGCTGTCCCAAGTTTCACAGTGTGGAGTACAGGTAACTTCCTCTGCTGGGCCACTGGACGTAAAAGAGGGCACAGTCCGTCAAGTCACTTCCTGCAAACTTTACAAGTCTACTAAATCAGTGGTTCTCGACTGCTGTGAACATATCTTATGTCTCCGTTATCTGACATATTTGGTTCATACAGCTCTTTTCTAATGAGCTGATGATCTAAATCGGGTGTATTAAATTAGGAAGACATGCATGACATGATCCCCAGTCCTGGAGTCCAAAAATTAGTTTGGGAATATTTAGATACAAGAAAGACATAAAGCACAGGAATGAGTATTTGATGACAGATTATGTCATGAATATAGACTAGAGGGAGCTGAAAATTGTATTGGGTGAGTTTTTATGCCTCACCAAGTCGCCCCGCATCTTGAAGCTGGATCTTAAGCATTTCCATGGGGGTTGTGACAATGACCTGACACATCCCTGCTCCGCAGCCAGCCAACATTTCCTGAAACACGCTCAGCTTGAGTCTGAAACACAGGTGAGGATCATTCAACCCTTCCATTGACCTGTTATTGAGTATTGAACAATAGAAGCGGAGGGAACGTACTCTCCCCGACTGAGCCGCTGACGGAAGAAATCGTTGGCTGCCAGTTTGATGGCCTTCTCAGGAGTCACTAGTGTCAGGTTGACTGCAGCACCTGCGGGGATTTTGGAAATGTTTGAAAAGTTGAAATGAAAATTTTGGTATTGAAACAAACAATTTGTTAGAAAATTCCGTAACACTTCAGCATAGGTAACACTTGTTAACTATTAACTATGACTTTTATCTCAATGAATGAAATTCTTCATTTGCTGCTTATGAATAGTCAGTGTGGTAGTTGTTAAGTTTAAGTATTGGATAGGATTAGGGATCTAGAATAAGGTCATGTAGAATAAGACATTAATAAGACTTAATAAGACTTTTTTTTTTTTTAAACTATATTAAATCTCTAAAAGTGAGGAACCAACAGGCTTGACTTTGGATTGGTGCCTTTCACAGGTTTATGTAAATGGTGTAAAGTGCTGACATGCAAGTTATGTTGCATCATGAAGATGGCCTCAGGGGCTTTAGATTTTTTTGGGAAAAAAAATGAAGGTCAAATTTCTAAAACTGCTTACCTCTGTACATTCCAAAGTATCCTTCAGACCGAACAGTCTTAATCAGACAGTCCATCCTAATCAAAATAATATGTTATAGTTATAGTTAAGTCACCACGAATGAAAGCCACACCCCTTTCACTTATACACAGTGTTCTGGGAAAAACGAGTTTTCAGGAAGAACAGCTTACTTTCAGTAACATTCTTTCCAAGAAACTGTTATCTTATGTTTGAGTGAACTTAAAGTGTTAAAGTCTTTGCTTTGCATTGAAAGTCTGCAAAATTTGACAAATGTGCAATGCAAACATACATGTTTTTGTAAACCTGTTGGCTTCCTCTTTGGTTCTGGAGTCTTGTCTTGGCAAGATCTATAGGGAACACACAGGTGACACCCACCAGTCCAGCAACTCCACCATTGATAAGCTTGGCAGGAAGGCTTGTGAGAAACACAATAGTGCAAATGAATGAATCAATACCTCAAAAACCTTTAAACCCACAGAAGAAAAGGCAATGTCAGGTTGACACGTTTATTTAATTCGCAACACCTCCATTTTATTTAATTGCTACAGTCCCAGTGTGAATAAACTGATTAATGAAATGCAGCCCTGCAACACGACAAACAGTGGTTCTGGTTCATACCTGATTGGTTGTTGAGCCATGGTGAGAGGTTTTGTGGTTTGGTCTGAGGACTGAGGTAGACAGAGGCGCAGTCGCTGTGCAGAGCAGCAGAGAGGGTTATATACGGTAACCACTCCCAGAAGCCTCAGGCAGCTGGGACTGACTGCGCGGCCAATCAGAGGAGCAGGATCTTCTTACAGTAAGCATGCAAGGAGACACTTACACTACTGCACACACACTCGGGATTATAGATGAGCTCATTCAAATGCATTTATAAGTTCTAGAAGGTTTAGTCTTTTGAAGAAAAAGACTGACTGCCACGAAAACTTTCATGGCGCAGATTTGGAACTTTTCTTAAGCGGTACGTTAAAAGTCATCGTCATATGTTCACGTTGGTTTTATCTTCAGTTCGAAAATGTAATAGTGTATATAAATATAAATAGTGCTGAACAAATTGAATTGAATTACTTCTACGCCATCCATCGAGACACTTCAAACGATTTATTCTTTAATCTCGCTTCATCTAATTATAGATAAACCGGTAATAAATATTCAATAAACCAATAAAGATGAACTCAATGAAGGTCAACGCAATACATAACGGATTTAAATAATGGATTTTGACAATGTACAAATTAGAGATGCATATTTTTTCTTCCAAGGGACTATTTTAGGTAGACTGATTGTGAGTAAAATGCATCTGTTACAGTAAAAAACGTACCGTATTAACTTTTATAAATATTGATTTCATTTAGTTACGTTATAGTATGTCCCTTTTTTGATTAAGTTAAAAAAACAACAGTTGAAACAACATCAATCTGGCAAGCTGGACAAATGTAGTTCAGTCAGTGACGTATTAAACAGTAAAAAGTTAACATTTCTTGATGTTTGCTGAATGCTAAATGTAATTTTAACTAACAAAACGATTTGCCTTCCCACAATCATCTTCATATTCCTTGTTTGCACTGTATGGTGTGAACTTCTTTTTGTTGTTGTTGGTTAACTATGTCGTAACTGTGTCATAGATAAAAATACTTCTGCTTTCGAGTTACGGCCTAACGGATTACAAATATATTATGAACACAGACCGTACTAGTTATGAATCAAAACTGGTTTCGTTTCCGAAAAGCAAAATCACGCGAATCCCAAATCCATATGCGATTTCCATAATATGAAAAAGTCAAATGTTTATTTTTCAGTTTTCACAGCGTCATTCATACACTTGACTCCATAATAAAACGTGTAAGCCATCATCAACAGTTTAAGATACATTTTTCACAAATTGTACTCGACAAGTCTTTTCGATTCAACCTAAAAATGTAATTTTTTAAACTGCTCTCGTACATTAAAAATCAAATTCGAGGTAAGAATGTTTTATTAATATCGTGAGGATTTATATTAGCTATTTTTGTGTAGTATACGGTGCTCTGGTGATAGTGTTTTTCTCTTTCTGTTCAAAACCAGCGTGTTATAATATCAGTTAAAGCAAATGAGACTTGAGTGATCAATGCAGACGTTTATATTGAAAAAGAAACAGACAAAAGATCCACAGCAAACATCGTCTCTCTTCTGCGAGGCACTATAGCTGAGTTTTGTGTGTGTGTGTGTGTTACATATACAACACTGTTGCAAAACTAACCATATAGTTCATGCATCCTGTACCTGAAACGCTTTCTAATAAAACCTCAAGGAAACGTTACCAAGACATTAAGTGGAAATAAAGGCAATCAGAAGGAAACCTTGTAGCGGTTCAGACGGCACGTAGCAGCTCGGAGCACTTTGCAGGAGTTAGTTTTGGCTTGTAGACGCACTCGTTCTGTACGGTGTCGCATTTTGTGCAGTGACACCGGCGAGCCACCGGATAGAAGAAGCGCGGGTCGATGTGGAGCGGACAGCCGGGCATCTTAGCAGAATGATAGACCACGGAACGATGCATGCATCCTCTCTGAATCAGAAAACGCTTGCCCACGAATCCCTGCACGTTTGTGTCCTGTCACACACACAATACACGTATACTGAATTTAATATAACACTTATTAACTGTGATTTCATTTAATAGACCTAGAATAGCTTTGTGTAGAATAAGGCATTAATATATGCTTAATTAGCATTGATCAGTGTCTAATATTGTAGTAATATGCATGCTAATAAGCGACTAGTATCTATATATGCAGTATACCTAATCTATATATTATGTATTTATACTGAGCCTGTTTATCACTTATTACATATTTGTGCTTGACTGTTTAATTGAAAAATGTACAGTATACTTTCCTCTTTTTCTGATTTAAGAATAAAAAAAATCCTGGTCACACTTTAGTTTGGAGATCAGTTCTCACTAATTATTTGTTTGAATACATTTTTTGCTAATAGTAGCAGGTTGGAGTTATTAGGTATGGGGTGCAGAATAATAATGCACATTAATATCTGCTTTATATACAGGCTGCTTTATTATACAGCCAATATACTGTACTAGTAATATAAATAATCCGATAGCTAGTTAATAAAGATAAATATAAATATGTTAAATATATCAATTTAACATAAAACTCAACATGTGGTTTTTGTGTGTGTGTGTGTGTGTTAATTTTTTACACATCTCACATCTCATCTCCTAATAGTTTGAGAGATAATTGTTCTCATAATTGGTGTTTTTCGTTTTTCTACATATATGCTTGTAAGCTCTGACCAGAAAAAGTTATTTGATGAAATTTATGCTATTTTGATAGTTTTATAGCCTCACTCACAGGTCTTTCTCTCTCTAACACAAACACACACCCCTCAAAAGCGACAATGCTCCTTAATAAAAGAGAAAACGTGATCCGGTGTGAATGCCAGCCGGCTCTTACCTGCGTGAAGCACATTCCGCCGCACATGGTGGTGTTGACGGCCATGCAGTGACCGCACTCGTGTCTCTCCACGTACAGCGTGTAGTTCTTCAGAGAGCAGGCCAGGAGAACATCTCCTCCCAGCACCAGCAGCACGCCGCAGAAGAGCATCCTCATCTTCACCGGGCTCCTGGTGTGCTCTCAGACCCGCGCTAATCCCAAATGATCTGCGTGGCTCTTATCAGACGGTGCGGTGGAGGGAGGGTCTTCAGGCCGGGGATCAACGTGACATCTCCACGGGGAACGGGCGAATCTGCATCGCTATTTATCAACGGTAACTGCATTTCAACAGTTTGATTAAATATCGTCAATTCTACAGGAAAACCTCGACATACGAACTTAGCATATAATGCAATTTCAGCTATGAATCACTCAAATATATCATATTATTTGCATTTTTCATATATAGAATAAATGCGTGATTTTGTTCTATATTATGACCAAACTATTTATCGCGGTTAATCCAACGTAAGGTTCTGGTTTACATAATAAACGTGTGTTCTGCGTATATTTGTTTTGCAATATTTTGAAAAAAATTAAATATCTGTGTACATACAGTATGTGTACTCTTACATTCGTGTAAATTATATAGATATATTTAATATATAACAGTAACGTTTTTTTCGTAAATGTAAGCATGAATGTGTTTTTTTTTATACGTACGTGATCAATTTAGGATGCTATTAATTGTATGGCAGCCCTATAAAAGTCACAGAGTTGTCAGAAGTCAGCAGGTATCACAGTCACGTTCTGTTGGCTGTGGTTTTCACGTGTTCGGTGGTTCACCTGGACGCTGTTTCCAGTGTCTAATCCCCGCTAAAGCTCCGCTCTCGGCCGCTGGGACATGTGCCGCCAAAGCATGCTTCAAAACATCGGCCCTGAAATACAACATCCAAAACATCGCTCGGTAAAGAGGACGATATGACGATCGTACAATAAAATGATTTATATGACAGAAAGGACCTGACCAAATTAGCACTTGAGGTAATAACTGCACTTCATTAATGCATTAGTTATTTACTTTGCTGCACGGAAGTAAATGAAAAAGCTAGGATTGCATGTTAAAGATATTTAATTTTATTCATGAAGTGTTGTTAGATCGGTATGTGTTTTCATTGCAAAATATATGAATGCTATAATAAAAAATGCTATTTAACACTAAAGGTCACGAACAGGTGAATAACACACAGATCTGAGCTTGTGCCTTTGGTTTTTATCTACTTATATATATATATATATATATATATATATATATAGTTTTTTAGAATATATGTATGCATATATATATATATATATATATATATATATATATATATATATATATATATATATATATATATTAAATTAACTGCAAAAGAAAGTCTAATAAAAATAACATAATTATTACAAAAATAATAAAGATAAAAATTCTGAACAAAGATTCAAATAAAAGGGGGAAGTATGATGAAAATGTTGCTGACATTAAATGCAAAAAACATCTATTTTGAATATTTGTGTGTGAGTATTCAGGTTGATTCATATTAAATATGTATCAGCCTGTTGCGTTAGATCTGCGTTACTATTATACTTTTGACTCGAATGAAATCAGTACGACTAAACGGATGACATTTTTATATATTTTATACTTGGCAACGCAACCTAAATTTACACACAGCAGACTAAAGTTAATCAGTTAGTTAAAATGGAAATACGAATATGAAAGCCCCAATGCTGCTATTTTAACAAGACAAGTTCAGTCTCGCTTCACCGCAGAGAGACCTTCAAAACGATGTCCAGAAAGACAAAGGCTGTAGAGTTTTGTTGCTGGGACGTAGCGGGCTCCTCAGCGTGGGGCCAGGTGTGCGTTTGTCTCCAATCCAGCTGTAACTTAATCAGTCTATGCGCCGTCAGCCTCAATAATCACAGCGTTTATGTAATTGTTTATATAATTAGGATGTCATTTGAGCCCTTTATAAATGAAAGCTCGCTCAGAGGACGCCGGGAGGACAATGTACGGTTGTGCAATCAGTCACTTTCGCAGTCGACCTGGTCACGTTGAGCCCGGAGACGTGGAAGCTAACGCTAGAGGGCAACGTGATACACGCCGGGGCTCCGGGGGAGAACTAGGTCAACCAGGATACATGAGCCAGCGCATTTCAGCCCGGGTCAGAGGTCAACGGGGAATGCGCAAGATTTTATGTCTCGTAATACAGATGCGCGCTATACACGATACGCACCGGCAGCCGAAAGCGTGGAACGACAAGAAAGAAATGTGACTTTAATATGTAATACAAAATTTATTCGTGTGATCAAAGGTGAATTGCCTGAGTATTGCCTGCAGTATTTCATCTTTCAGAAATCGTCATAATTTGCTCATTTGCTCAATTATTATTGGTACACAATTAATAATAATGGTTCTTATTATTACAAACGTTGTGCTGCTTAACAATTTTTTGGGATTCTGAAGTTGATAAAAGTACATTTAACACACCCTAGTTTGAAAAAGCACCAAAAACTCACTTGTTTTTGAGTTTTTTTTTAAAGAAAACAAAGAAAAAATCTTTTTTTTTTTACTTTTGGCCACTAGTATATATAAAGTCATGTAGAAAGACAGATGGATAGACAGATGAAAGCATCAGACTACATGAGGAAAAAAAAAGATGACAGGGTGCATGATAAACATGAAATGAATTTAATTGGCTGTTGTGTATACAATATAGCAAAACTATGATATCAGTTTGTGATGCCGAGCTGTTCGATTATCTCTTAATCGTAGTATACATATGTTCTTTTTTTACCGTCCGTCCCTGAGAGAGAAAACATACAGTATAACGTTCAACAAGAGTTAATACCACGCATGTAAGCGCACACAAATACTGAGCAAAACGAAGACACACCCTACAATACAAAGATTGCAATGTCCAAAATCCTTGTGGGGACATTTTTCAGTCCTTGTGGGTCCCCATGAGAGAAACAGCTTAATAAAAGGAATAATATTACATTATAAAAAAAAGTTATGCCCATGGAATGTTCCCAAAAAACCCAGCGTGTGTGTGTGTGTGTGTGTTGAATGTAAACTAGCTTAAGCATTTTGCCCTTGTCGGTGCTTGGAGTGATAGAACTAAGGAATTGTATTTCAAGTTATTCAAAGCCATCATCCCTAGGGGGCGTAATTTACAAACCATCCTCTGTTTTTACAAGACTTGTAAATGTAAATATTTTGACTGTAAAATGCTCTTTAAATCTTGGCATCCTCTTTTACCACATCCAACACCCAGGTCATGTTTTTTATAAAAATAATTTTAAGCCTCATGCATTTTAAGAGTTCAAAATAGGCTTACTATTGTTAATTAAACCTTAAACCATAAATAATAATAATAATAATAATTCATTGAAACAAAATAAACTTATACCAAAATAAAATATGAGATTAAATTGTCGATTAAAAACCCAAAAAATTATGCAGATATGTTGACAAAAACACCAAAGAAAATTGCCAAACCTTTACCTAAAATAAAAACGGAACAAAAACTATTTGTATGAAATTTGATGTGTATCATTTTGGAAAACCTTGCAAAAAGTTGCCAAAAAGGTTTTTTAATAGCTCATTTTAAGTAAAAAATAAGTTTATTAAAATGTTTATACTATTAGCAACAGAAATATTTTATAATGGGAACAGCATAATAAAAGTCATTTAGATAAAGTTTCCTAAAGAAAATATAGTATGCCTAAGTAAATATATTTTGTTTTAAAAATATTTTTTCCATTATTTTATGCAGTGTAATGACATCATTGCTTCACATACAGATTACCAAGAATGTGTCTAATTTGAGCCTTTTAAGGTCATGATAAGAAATGCACAGCAGAAATATTTCAAGTGGTCCGGTCCGCTTTAACAGTCCAGACCTGGATCTTGCGCACGACAACCCAAGTCGTTTGGACTGCAGTGACTCGGATTCGTAAACACGCCACGGTTGCCGGCACAAGTTTCTGAACAGCCGGTTCATTAAAGCGGCCTTCCTGGAGAGAACCCAGCTTCTCAAATCCAGAGCACTCCACCTCCGACTCCTTTTTGACCAGCATTTTGCCAAGTTCCACATCAGCACTGACCAGCTCATCTTTCCCATCCAATCCTGTTACTACCTGGACACGAGAGAGGAGAACCGGTTCATGAAAAACCACTAAAATGCTGTTTTCTGTGCCAACAGGAGATACACCCCAGAAATACTCTAATCCTTGGCTGTAAGCTTTGTCCACAGAATTGGACTGATAGGTTTCAATATTCGTGCTAATGTCTGCCGGAGGGTTATCGGCAACTTCTTCAACAAAGTCTTCATCCTTTAAATGGTTGAACGTCCCCTTAAATGACGAGTAAGTGCCCATGTGCTGAAACAGAGATGGGCGGAAACGAATGACTTTTTGCTGCATCAACAATCGGTGAAAATGCGTCAGCAGGAAGTCGCAGGGCATCTCTTGGTAGAAATTATAAAGGAATCGGGATAGAATGGGCAGATCTCTGGATTGGTAGAGTTTCCCGATGTAGCCCAGTTTGGAGAATTCCAGTGTGACCCACTTCGTGTTGCCCACAGAACCGATGTGCTCACGCATGCTGGTGAGAAAGTTCTTGGAACAGCTCACGTCATCCTCCAGCATGATATAGTATTGGGAGAGATTACTGCTAAAATGCAGCAAATAGGAGTAGTCCACGTTTTGTTTTGATCGGAAGGACACGCGGTCCGGTGCGTCATTGAAGTTCCTCTTGAGTCCTTTGAGGGGAGGATAGCTGTCTTCGTTGGCGTGGATGACTAGAAGTTGACCCTTGGACAGTTGCTTGTGGAATTCTTCTGTTATCTTCTTTAATGTCTGCTGGATCCAGCTCTCATCAAAGTCTGCAAGAAGAACGACGACGACTATTTGATCCAGCTCTTCCTCTGAGGAGGCGGAGAAGATTGACTGAATAGTGTCCTGGAGATAACTGCCCTTTTCCCTCTTCACTGACGAGAGGCCCACCGTCAGGTACTCTGAGAAACAGAACGAAACAACGAAGGATGTGAATATACAGTTTTCTTATTCAGTATTTTGCCTTATTTTTCAGAGAGAGAGGGAGAGAGAGATTATAAAACATACAAACAACCTATATAGCTAAATATACAAGCTATATACACAGGGGGCTAAAACATTTAACGAGATAACAAGAGGCATGGAAGATAATCAAGGAGGAAACAATAAACAAAAGGACTACATGTGACTACAAAAGCTGACACTGGAAACATAGTTTCAATATGAAGTCCATGATAAGATGACTTATGAAACATGTTACATAACCCCCCTTTCCAAAGAAGCTGATTTCAGATGTTCCAGACCAAACCGAATAAACCCAAAATAAAAGTCCAGGAAACAGGATTGGTAAGAGATGGAGTGCCAGGCTCATGGCAAAAGGGTCAGGGAAACAAGGTAGAGCAGGGAGCCAGGGTGGAGCTGGAAACCAGAAATAAGAAGATGAAGCTGGAGACAAGGGCAAAGCAGGGAATCAATACAGAGCTGAAGAAAAGGGTGAAGCAGAGATCTAGGGTGGAGCTGGAGACCAGAGTGTAACTGAAGACCAGGGTGGAGCTGATGGAGCTGGAGACCAGAAAAAAAAAACAGATGGAGCTGGAGACCAGTGCAAAGCAGGAAACCAGAGTGGAGCTGGAGACCAGGAAGAAACAGATGGAGCTGGAAATAAGAACAAAGCAGGGAGTCAGGGCAGAGCTGGATAACATTGTGGAGCTGGATCCCACACTAACATCAGCAGTTCCACACTGGATGCTAGTCTCATCTGCCCTGAAACAGGTCTAGTAGCCGAGACAAGCTCTGTGACCACCAGAGCTGTAGTTGTAGCGGTTACAGTAGGCTCTCTCACTGTTAAACCAAATGCAAGTAAGGAAAATAAAATATATATTTCATCACTGTGCAAACAAAGACACAAATCTATCAGATAAAATAAGATTTAAGATCTGAAAGGAAAAAAAAGTGAAACTATTGGTTGTGAGCACAAACAAAGAGCAAGGAAGCTGATTGGCCGGTGGAACTGCACGTGATGTCACATGGAAGCAGGTGTGTGTAGTTATCAACGTGCAGAGAGTGTTTGTGGATGTGCTTCTCCAGATTTTTTTCACGATCCTACCCAAGTTGGTGCTATTACTGGTTGCAAAACCAAAGAAGGGAAATGCAAATCCTTCACTTGGTTACTAAGTTTGGTGAAGCGACTTGAGTTTGTTCAAGGACATCCAGGAAAAGCCCCAATGTACCCATCAACTTTGAGACGCTACCGGTAGGATAAAGACTCATTTTAGCAACTGTGTTAAAATCTAACCTGTGAATATCCCAGTAATGTTGCTTAAATGATCTTAAATGATGCTATGTGTAGTGATATATATAATCATGTTTGTTTGTTTGTATAGGTTATTAAGCTAAGCATCTGAGAATAAGTATCTAAGGCTAAGCATCTGAGAAAACACTGAAAATGAGCAAATGAGGATCGAATTGTTGAAGAAAAATTTTCAATAAATTGCTTCAGTGATGAAGAATCTCATGCTTTGAGTTAATCCTTGCGCCTTCCAAAGTTGATTGAAGCCTTTTTTCAAGTTGAGTCAGACATCGAGACTACAAATCCCACATATCTTGACACTCACAGTGAAGGAGGATCTGCTCGGCACAAGTGTTCACTCCACAAACTCATTAAATGTCCCTTGAGAACGTCACAAGACCATTATGTAAAAAGAGGTTCATCGAGTCCAGATCACTAAAAGGTAATCAGATTACTGTCCAGGAAATGAGCGTGATAGGTTCATATCTGAGTCCACGTATATGGTATACGTTACCATAGCTTGCATCATACTCATTTTACTTTACTTTACTGATTCTGAGTCCCAAGATGAATACAAAGCTGACTCAAACAAACACAAGACACAGGGACACATGCAACATGCATATTTTAAATATATTTCACAATATTACATATTTTACTTGTAGATCTTATAAATGCTGAAGTAAATAAATCTTTACAAACCCCTCGCTCACACTTTATGCCTATAATTCAAGATATATTATCAAGTAAATTGCTGTTATTTCAAGGACAGTTTGCTGTTTTACTGGAGAACAAAACTTGTAGGTGTGGACCTTGTAGATCTGTAGCTGAGTAGCAGCTGCCAACAGATAGCTGCATTATCACATTTTAACAGGAAGCATTATCAACCTCAGAAAAAAACGGTGCAAAAAAACCTGACTGAAGACATCCTTTTTGCCTACATGTGCATAGATAATCAATTTAAATGTGGCGAGGCCCCTATAGACCGTACCGTGTTTATATTACTATTTATGCAGAATTGCAGAACAAACAGCACATCTTCAAAACATCTCCTGGAACTGTAAGAAGAACCTAAACAAAAAAAACTGTATCAAACTGTCAATTTCAGCAAGGGTCAAACCTTTAAAGCTTCAACCTTAAATAAACGCAACAGGTGTGTTTGACACCACTGATCTATATAGATGTAGATAACTCACTCTTGGATGGGTGGAAGACTCCTGCCAGAACTTTAATGGAAACATTGAAATGGAGATAATGGCCCTTAAGATCCTCCACCCAAGTCTCCTTATCCCAGATCCAGGTCAGTGACCCCTGTAGTAAATAAATCAATATATAAATATTGCTGCAAGCAGCGATTACCAGGGTTCAAGCACCTAAAAAAAGACATTACGTATTTTTTAGCAAGCATGTAACCACTTAATTCGATTAAAAAAAGCTTTTATGGCAATTTACCATTAAAACAATTATCAATGTCAATAACATTTATGACTGGTAAAGCACCACCTCTGCCCTTTAAACTTTGCATGCTTGTTTTAGAATCACCCGTGACATGTGCTCACCAGGTTTCATAAAGTTTTGTGTTTTACTTGAAGCTTTATAAGATTTTTAGGAAATTTGGACAGGTCAAAAACCACGTTTTCAAAAAACATTTTTTTTCGTAATTATTGATCTGGAAGGTTCAGGGAGTGTTTTTGTTTGCAGATTGAGCAAAAAAAACCTAGTTTGCAAAAGTTTTTGTTTTGTCTTTTTCTCAATCATTTACCAAGCTATTTGACTGACAGCAGTGGTTTTAGAGGCAAAGTTCAGAAATTAGGATATGTATGATATGAATAATGTGTATATGTGCGAGAAACCGCACATTGTACAAATGTTTGCGCTCTTTACTCCCATTTCTTACAGACCGTGAGTCAAACAGACCCACAGAATTTGGTCCAATTTTCCGATTGGTGTCCGTTACCCTGGCTTAAACAAATTTTATCAAAATTCGTCAGCCAATGGAAGCCAAGTTTTTTGAGATATGCAAATGTCCTAACAGACGCTTGATGCACCTTGGACCGAGATTGTACGCGCCAATTTTTATGCAAATAGCACAAATGGGTGCGCATTTATAGCCATTTTTATGTTGTTGTTTGTTTTTTTATAGCACCACCAAGGGACCAAGTGTGCCCTCAGATTGCATTTACATCTACATTTATTCGCTCAGCAGACGCTTTTATCCAAAGCAAAAAAAATCCTGACAATTTCTAACTTTTGCATGATCAGTTTAATAATTACCCTGCTCAGAACTAAATGGAAATAAAGGTCCAGAGTCTGCCACTGAGGCGTTTTCCCCTTTAAAAGGTACTAACCATTCTGATACTTCAACAAATCCTTTAAGGGGTTAAAATTAGAGAACTGCAAACATAACAGGAAATTCACATTGTGACAAGTTAGTTGCAGTGGTTAGGGGCTGTCATGTGGGTACATGGCCTACTGAAAAAAGTCGTGTATATTCGAAAGTTGGAGTCCAAAAAAATAAATGGCTTTTATCTTGATATATGGCTTCATACACTTATTCTTATGTCACTATTCTCCTAAACTGCTTTTTAACATAACGGGAAATACTCCCGTTGTAAGAGATGCTGTAATCCAAGTTAACTGTGAATCATCAGCAGTATGACTCAACTGAACCGAAAACTTGACATGCTATGAGCATCGTTGAGATTTCATCGTACGTTAGATTCTTAAGATTCTTAAAATGACGCTGCACCCTAATCCCATTCCAAACCCGTTTGACATTCTTTTGCACCTTTTCCTTTCTGCAGATAAAAGATCAACCAGTTTGACGCGCGTGCCTACAGGGTTTAATGATAACAGGAATGTTACACCTTTAGGTCTCGATATTTTAATAACCACGCTAGCGGTTACCTTGAGGTTTCCCGATTCTGCTCTCCGCATGTAGATGTAGACCCTGGTCAAAACGAGAAGACCGGCTGCTAGGAGGAGGACTTTTTTCAGATGGCATCTCATCCCACACCTTCTTCTGCTGAGAAACACAGGCCCTTCAGTGCTGCGCCGCCGACATTAAACACGCGCGATGAGCTTTTCGAAATGCTGTTTTTCCGATATGTTTGATTATCTTTAATCAGTAGCTGCATTGTTCAATTATTCACATGACCCAGTTTGAATAATTAATGGCCGATTATGAACCATTCAGCTCACACATTCAACACTGTCATCTAGAGCAGAGGAACAAGCGAGTCGTGCACACGGCAGGGAAAAGTTGCAAAGGGAGTGTCTGTGAAATACGAACATATTTACTATCAATAAATACGGCAGATCGGCATAAGCCAACGGTATCTGATTTCAGGATCATTCTCGGCATGCATATTCAGCGCTTGGTGGTTTTTCCTCTGTTTAATACTGCTGAGAAACATGTCCAGGACTCATTTAGTGAATTTAGGATTCTTGCTCATTTTAGATACTGTAATTTCTCCTCTAAAACCAGGAACCTGGTGACTTTCCCCATTGGTAAGACAAAAACATGTTTACGTGGAATGTAATATTCCCCCGGCAAGAATTACTCGTAAGCAAACGGTCTGGTCAATAAAACGTAAGCAGTCGAAACCCCTCTGAAACTGTTAGTGCTTTAACATAAACAGGTTTTTCCCCAAAGCACGTCAATACTTGCTTAAGGCCAAAAGCTGATTTAAACTATAAAAGCTATTGTTGTTTTAATGAGCAACAGGTATAGACTTATTCTGATTCGAAAAACCAAATTAGGTTATCTACGGAAAAGGCGAAACATTCAAAAGGCTAAAAAAGTAACTAGCTTTGTGTTAAAAGAATCACTGTGTGTTTACTAGAAAAGAATCTCTCATCATGCATGTCTACTGATAAAAACACTGCTTTTTCTTTAAACTACGACTGACTGTTTCCTAGTAAGTAAAGGTGAACTTTGCTCTATTATGCTCTCTATTTGCATTGAATGCGAGCACACCTGGTTACAGGGATGCACCATTTATTGTTATTTCTGAGGAGATTACCATAAGTGAACCAACATAACAACATAAAGAGACCAAACCAGGCAAACTGGTCTTAGATTGTCAGATACTACATTCAGAGCTCGGACGCTGCCTTTCTGAAAACCAGGTTTATTTGCAATTTAAACAAGCGAGGGCAGCTGTTTTGTTTAAACGCCTCTATAAGGTTTTACAGGGCATACGTGAAAGGAACAGTCTAACCATATTTGATCCTGTATATTAAAAAACGTTATTATTATTATTATTATTATATTATTATTAGCCTGTTGTTGTTGTTAGTAGTAGGAGGCGGTTGTTACAGTAGAACCAATCTCTCGTTTCTTACGGGTTAATTATTCTTATTTCTAACTGAGAATAATAATAATAATAAAAACGAACATGACGAATTTTAAATTCGGAATGCGGAAATGTTTTAAAATCTATTCGAAATTCTAACCGCCAATTTATTTATTTCATTAGAACGTTAGAAACAGTTACTATGTAAAAAAACAAAAACAAATCGAAAGTACATCGAAAACGGATATATATATATATATATATATATATATATATATATATATATATATATATATATATATATATATGTGTGTGTGTGTGTGTGTGTGTGTGTGTCTACATAAGCAGTTTAGGTTTTAACACACCGTGTATAAATTAAATCCACTTACCTTTCTATCACAGCCTTGTACAGCGATATAAGACACCATTCAAAACGATATTTAACGTAAAGCGAGAAAACGGCGTGTATGGGGGACTCGACGCGAGTTCATTCACTTCCTAGTGTCCTTTGATAGGGTCTTTATTCCCTTCAGTGAAGTGTTTCGCGCGTTTACCCCGGTGCTGGTGCTCCTCCAGAGCTGTCCTGAGGAGTGGCTTTCCCTCAGCCGAGCAAAGGTTGAATGAAATGTTTCAGAGGTTGTTGAGACTGTCATGTGAGTTAGGGATTACCGTCGAGAGAGAGAGAGAGAGAGAGAAAAACCACTGCTGTCAAAGGAGTTTTGATCTCTTGGCTTCATTATAGACTTTCTTTACTCAATCAATCACACCGGGACATAAATAACCACGTAAATCAATGTCACACTTGTTTATTATCATGGTGTTACTGAGAAACCAGTATATCTCTGTATATGTGGACCGTGGTAGCCTTTACCTCGCTTTCACCATTAAAACTCGGCTTCGCTCTGGAATTCGGTCTGTTATAAACACAGAAGACCGCTGCCACACATTTATAAGTTGTTTGACATTTCTGTGAAAAGCATGCGAGACATACAACGCGGATCTGTTGGGCAACCTGCATGAAAAAGCAATTCTGAGCTTCCTTATTTCTGATGAACTTCCTTATACCTGCAAAGAAATGATTTATTTCGACGCGTGTGCTAAATTTGAATGCGCTTAAACCAGTAAAGTGCTAAAAACGGTCTGTGATTCCAACTACTGTTTTATTGGTAGGCATTTGTGTTTAGAAAGTTGGAGATGCTCCAGCTTGGGTACCGGAATACACTGCACATCGTCCTTAAAGCAATAGCAGTAGCTTCTGAATATCATGAACCGTCAACATTAAGAGTCTGCAGCACACTCTTGAGTATTGAAACGAATCCTCTGGTGGCACGCTGGTTTTCGGGCTGCTGTTTGACTGATACCAGCAGGCTTTCATCACGGCCGGGGCCCTGGGGTTCCCCCTGCAGCAGCTCGGCGAGGATCAGGGTCCCAGCGCTCCTGGTGTAGATGTAGGCCTTCCACGGCACAGTGTCTCCCGGAGTGAAGGCCAGAGTCTGGATCTTCACCAGCTGTAAGGCAGCCTGCAACGCATCCGGAGCCGATCTGGGTCGGGGGCAACCCAGAGTTTGCGTGTGGAGAATCTCCAAGTCCATCCACATTTTCTCAAAAGTCTCATGGGATAGAGGAGGACCCAGAGATAGACTGATCTCCTCTTCCGTGTCATCTGGGCTGGAGAGGGTTACATCTGTACTTTCTGTTAGACAGAGAAACACCAGTGGGTTGTATGATGCTGTATTAGTATTTATTATAAAATTATCATTTAAATGTGTAATGTTTATAATTGTAATATTTATGTTAGAAATCTGATGTATTTAAACCACTATTAATTTAATAGTTTAAATTAATTAAAAAAAAGGTAACCGTCAATATCAGGATAATTGTTAACTAAAAAAAATAGTAATTAAAAATTATTATTAAAGCATTAAATTTTTTTTTTTTAATGGGAGCGTGTGTGTGTGTGTATATATTGTGGTTAGATATTTTTATCGTTACAAATATTTTAAACATTTTTATCACTTTATATATATATAATATCACATTCTAACTGAAGTAAAATGAAATAAAAACTACACACACACACACACACACACACATTATAATAGAGTGAACGCTAAAGTATCACTTTTCACAGTTACTGAGATGTTATTTCATAGTTATTAAGATAATCCAACAATCGAAGCCATTAAAAGAAATCTGCTTTACCTGGCAACAGCTCCTTCTCTGCACCGCTGGATGGCTGGCCGGCGGCTGGTAGAGCGGCCGTGTGAAGGCAGAAGTCGCGTCCAGCCAGAGGGCCGAGTGTGTTGAAGGTAGAGGCCCACTGACTAATGGGCTCTTGTTGGCGTCCGGTGAGAACACTCATGGACGGATCAGATTTGGGTCCGGTTACAACCTTCCTCGTCTCTTCAGCTCCCCGCTGGAGCAGTCTGTAGTACAGCAGAGCCCGGTCACGCACACACACGTCGCTCTCTTCCTCTGCAGTGGACCAGACAATAGTGTAAATCAATTACAGAAGACCAAATGTGTCAAAGTAGCACATCGGTGAACCATTTCTCAGAAAGAATCACACACACCAAAAACTGATGTAAGTGCACATAAATGACTAGCATAGTAGACTAATAGACTACTATTTAGACTTCTAGAAGATCTCAATTACAATTATTTTTGTTCTTCTATTTGACATTGTCTGTAAAAATGCAATACACACCAATACAGTAATGTAAAAGACGTCCCAGCATGTCTTGAGTCTCGGCGGGGCGGCACAGGAACATCTTGACCGAGGCGCTCAGCAGCTCCATCTTCACGGCCGAAGACAGCTCGGTCTTCAGGCCGTCTATGTAGCCCTCCATCACATAGGGGGCGCTGCTGATCTGATCGCCATGTTCTCCCAAAAGCCACAACAGAGCCTGCTTTCCCTGAGAACAACAGCGAAAGGATTTAACCTTCTCTGATTGGTCAAACACACATTTGCAATGTCAAGGATCAAGATGTTTCTCTAAACGAGGAGGTCGGATGTCCCTCTGGTTTTCTCTTATAAGCTTTGTTGTCTTCTGTAAAGACGGAAGTCAGAGTTGGAAAGAAAAAGTGTCTTTTTCCAAACAAAACCTTGATATCCAAGGCACAAATTCCTCAGAAAGGATTTCGTCGTGGTCAAAACAAAAAGCGGCTGGACCGTCTCACCTCGCTATCTTGAGGACCGTCAACACAAGCCTCGACGGTCTGACACACGGCGGCCGTACTCTGAGGACAGAACCACACCAAATCCCTGAACGTCTGGATCACGGCTAAACACACACACACACACACACACACACACACAGGAGAAGTTAATTCTGTGAACTGATTATGTCTGTTAGCAAAACAAAGCTATTATCCAGGCTGGAGAAAGGGCCAGCTAAAAGGTTTGTGAAAAGCAAACAGTACCTACTTCGGAAGCAAACAAAGAAACTTTACTCTCCTTTACTCATTAACTACAAGATATAAAAAAACGGTTTCTCTCGTACCTGACGTGATGTGATCCTGTTTCAGAGCCAGCAGTCCGGTCAGGATATGCAGACACTTTTCACTGTATGTTCGTGCAATACGTCCTTAAACAAAAAAAAAGAAAATGAAAGTTAACGGTAATAGTCTTTTTAGCAAAGTTGCAATTACAGAGTGTGATTAATATTACTGTACAAGCGATATAAAATACCATACTGCTGGTAGTATAAATATTAAATGTTAAAGTTAACCTCAGTCAGTAAATATTTTATAAATATTTTATAAATATCAATAAGGATTCTATTCTATATATTTAAGTATATTAATTTTTACGTTTTTCGATTATTACGCATTTCTGCATATTTTTGCACTTTCTATGAATAGGGTACCCTTTACTTTTGTGAAAACAAACATATATTATCATCTTAGCATGAACTAACACCCTTAAATATTTTTCTCTGCCTGTGTTGATTGATCGAAAATGTATCTAATAATTAAAATCATACAACAATATTATAATTAATAATATATCAATAAAAGTAAAATAAAAATAATAGCTTTAAATAAGTATTATCATTTTAACAATAAATTGACATTAGAATGATATTCAATTAAATGTATAAAAAATAAAATTGCAGATAAGGAACATTTACATGAAATTACTTTGGATGCAAGCCAGCTATTATTTGATTTTCTCTTTTAAAAAAATGGCAAAAATACTTAATGTTTTCGATTTTTGTGTTTGTTTATTTCCTTTTACTTAATCTAAAAATGAAACAATTAAATCTGTTCATTTATAGTGACTACTGAATGCAATTCTGAACTATATTCAGACTCAAATATATTCTCAAATATATGAATGAATGATAAATAAATAAATAGTTTTGCTAAAATGGGTGCACACTGATTGTACAAAATGCCCTACAACCTCCAATTTAATATTTGCTCCGGAAATATATTTGAATCAAACGAGAGAAACAAGCAGCATCTTGTACCGATAGCGGCAATGGCTGCCTGGGCCAGTTCGGGAGACACATCGGTGCAGTAGCTTCTCAGCTCCTCCAAAACCAAAGCCACGTTTTCATCATTCACCAGCTCCACCAGGATCTCCATCTTGCGAAACTTAATGTAACCGGGTTCAGAGTACCCACAAAAGAAGCGTTTGTACTGCGTGCCGAACAGGCCCGGCTGACTCCGCATGACCTGCTGTACGTGACAGAGGCCGGCGAAGCGGAGCTCACGGGACGCGGCGCCGCAAGCGGCCAGCAGGGGCGCGATCGAGCGCAGGAGGGCGTCGGCCTGCACGGCCGGGTGGGCGGCGGCCAGGTGAAGGAAGAGGCGGAGCGTGGATACCGCCACGTGCGCGTGAGCGCTCTGGAGGAAGGCGTCTAGCAGGCTGAGGATGTCAAACAACTCGTCGTCGCTGCGAGGACGATAGCGCAGCAGGAAGGTGAGGACTTCACTCTGAGCCCAACTGTCCAGGTCCTTCATTCTGAAAATCAGGCAAACGGGTCAAACACACTTTGTCCTGCAAAAATGCCACTCTGTGTTGTATTGGTTAACCACGTCAATAAACATTAAAGCTGGAATAAAAATAAAATTGAATTATGAGATGGAAAAAATGTGTTTATACTTAAAACGGCTAAAACAGGAAATTAAATTGAACTATTTAAACTATTAAAAATAGATGCTATAACAAAAAAACGGAAAACGTATAAATACTATAATAGTATACAAATGGACCAGTGCTATTTTTGTATTAGTTAGATACCATTATAGTTTTTATCAATATTTTGAATCAAATAATTTTTGGGGGTTATTTTTAGTACCTTGGCAACCAAATATACCAATATTACTAAATATATATACTACAAATATATCATACAAAACTAAATATACTAAAATAACGCTGGAAGCATCTTCCCAAAATATATAATGGTATCTACAAATGATATTTCATAAATATACTGATTACGAATATATGTAAGAACTGAACCAAGATGAAGTCAAATTTGCCTTAAACTAAATTTCTGACATTCTTAAAACAGCACGAGGGTGTCACGTTAGTAGCGAGCTACATAACACAAAAGCAAAAACCGCACGCACTTGTTGAGAAGATGATGAGCAATGGGTTTGTTAATAACCACACCACCCTCATCTTTGAGAATCTCCTCCAAAGCTCGAAGGCAGTTCACTACAACCACGGGGTCCGAGTCCCTCAGGAGCGCGTACAGCTCGTTCACTACAGCGCCGTCTAAAACACACAGCGTTCATTTATTCACGCGTGTTCACCAGGCAGACACTCGCACGTTAAATTTCTTCGAATCCATTCCCATGAAGAAACAGACTCATCTGGATGGCCTGAGGGTTTTGGTTTTTGGTTCTGCATTCGTTACATAAAAACATCAAGCAGACCCTTGGAGAAAGGCTAGGAAATAACCCGGCATATTTAGGAAATATAGGAAATACCACTGTAAACAAACATTTCCTAACTTTGTCCTGCGGTTGAGCGTGCTTTTTTTAAACAAAAATGCAATCCAACAGGTTGTTTACAAGTATGTGTCTGTTGAAAACGTGTTCTTTGTAGTCAAGACGTGCTTTTAGTCCTCAACCAGAAAGATTCCTTTAAAGGGAATGTCAGTCGTACCTAAAATCGTAAATCTCTCTGCTTCTGGCTACGTATGCATGCGTTACGATAAGCAAGCAATATTTATTGCATTATCCTCCTCGGGCGTAGTAATATAGATAAAGGGAACGCTTGGCTCTACCGATCTCGTTGTTGGGCTGCAGGCTGTGCATTTTGGCGCAGCCGAGCACGGCGACTCTCCTTACGTAACTGGCCTTGTCCTGCAGACCAGCAACAATGGGCTGCTCTATGTACTCTGTCATCCCCGGCATCCTGAAAAACAAGCATACGAGATAAAAGAAGAAAAATAACCGGGCTGTTTGGCTGCAAGGCGACTGCTAGGGTGTTGTGGTCGTGTTGTTCTGAACGATGTCTTGAGTGCTTGCTATTTCGTTACAGTGTTCTGAATGGTTGCTAGGGTGTTGCTGAGGTGTCTCGATCGATTGCCGAGGCGTTGCTAAGATAGTTCTGGATGGTTGCCATGTCGTTGTTTGTTTGGATGCTAGAAGCAAAACTGCGCTGTTGTGGAACGTTGCTGGGACATACCTTGGCTGTTATTGTGGTGTTCTGGACGGTTGCTAGGTGATTGCTATTGTGTCGCTAAGGAGATGCTATGCCGTTGTTTTGTGTCGTGAATGCTTGCTAGGATGTTACTTGTTAAGATGTTGCTCTGGGAAGTTGCTAGGTTATTGGTAAATGATCCTGGGTAGTTGCTAGGGTGTTGCTTATTAGAACGTAGCGAGGTCAACTGTTGCAGTGTTTGTTGCTGGGGAACTGTTTGAATGTTGTCGTTGTGCTCAGGGTGTATATTAAGTGACTGCTAAAGTCACCTGGGAGGTTTCTAGGGTGTTGCAAGGCTGATTGTTAATGACTCTTAGCGTGTCTAGGATGGTTGCTAAGGTGTTGCTGGGCTGCTGTTGTGCTTCTTTCAGAGAAACACAGTCTGAGTTTTTAAAAAATTTACTCTGGCTATGGGGTAATTTTCATTTTTGGAACTATTCCTTTAATGCTTTTCAGGGTGTTGCTGGGCTGTTGTTGTGTTCTAAGTGTTGGCTAGTGTTGCTAAATACAGTGTCCTGTGTGATTGCTGGTCGCTAAGGTTTGTTACAGTGTTCTAAGGTATCCTTGGTAGTTGCTAGGGCTTTGCACGTTAGAGTGTAAACTAGAGCAAGACAGTGTGCGTTGAAGTATTGTCTGAATGATGTCACTAGGTCATTGTTAAAGGGTTGCTATGGAGTATTGGATGGTTGCTAGGGCATCGCTTGTTAAGGTGCTGTTAGGCTGTTGTTGTAAAATTCTGAATGGTTGCAAGGGTGTTGCTAAGTGATTGCAAAAGTGTCCTGGGGGGTTGCTAGGGTGCTACTTGCTAGCATGTTGCAAGGCTGACTGTTGTGGTGTTCTGGATGGCTGCTAAGGGGTTGTTATGTGACGTCTATGTTGTCTTTAATGGTTGCTAGGCTGTTGTTATGTTCTGAATGCTTACTAGGGTTGCTGAGTGATTGCTAGGGTGTTTTTAGGGTATTACTTGTTATAGTGTTCAAAGCCGACTTTTGCAGTGTTTGTTGCTAACGCATTGTTTGCTATGTTCTGGCTGGTTGTTAGGGTGCCTTGGATGGTTGCTAGGGCGCTGCTTGTTAAGTTGTTGCTATGATGTTGTTGCAGTATTCTGGGTAAGTTACTGTGAAGTGATCACTAATGTATCCTGGGTAGTTGCTGGACGTTGAATGTTGTTGCCGTGTTCTGGGTGGTTGTTAGGCTGTTGCTGATTACTTTTAGTGTGTCTTGTATGGCTGCTAGATTATTGCTTGTTAGGGTGTTGCTAGGCTGCTGTTGTGAGTGTCTTGTGTGGTTGCTATGGTGTTTGCTACAGTATAGTTAAGTAATAACTAAGGTGCCAGGAAAAGGGCACATCTATGATATTTTGGGAGACAAAAACAACATGCGAACCTGAAGTTGCACATGTTCCTCAGGGCCAACCCTCGCACCATGGGATTGGGATCAGCGCAGTCCTTGCGGAGCGTGTTGATGGCCAGCAGAGCCAGGTCAGGCTTGTCACTGGCATAGGTGCACATGTACAGATAAACCAGCTTCTTCTGAACAATATCCACCGTAGCACTCGCTTTCACCATGTCCATAAATAAAGCAGAGACATCCAGGCCCTGTGTCATGTACCTGCGAAGAAACAACATTTCACAAGTTCTGTCTTATTAGTAGTATTATTATTACATTCTAACTGTGGTGGAAAGATATACACTGTAACAGATAATGACTTAAATGTTGTTCTGCGTCTCATTGAATCTACTATTGCTGCTGCTTCATAAGGCTTGAAAAATATGCATTACAGACTACTACTATGAGATATATATATATATATATATATATATATATATATATATATATATATATATATATATATATATATTTATTTATTTATTTTTTGCTAATAAATAACAACTGTTTGTGTCTAACCTCTGGCTATTTTCATGGTGAGAAATATTATGGCTGAATTATATCACGTTTTTTAAGTATTTTTTGCTAAAATCTCCAAAACTGTATTTGGCTTAACTCTGTTAAATCCCTCTCACATCACCATCTGTGTCTTGCAAACTAATTATATTCGGCACACTACGCAAGCAACTCATCATTTACCCTTGTTTCATTAATTTCAATAACTTCAGGAATGGAAATAGCGGATATGATATTTACAGGTTTCCCGTGATTCTTTATGTTTTGTTCTTTTTGTGCTCGACAACTCCAGTCCCCATTCGTTCAAGCTATTAATGAATCCTTATGAAAGCGGTCTCTTTAATTAAAAATAAGGTGACGACTTCACGGACCTGATGACTTTGGTGATGTAGTTTTTGTAGCGGAGGCGGTCTGCTTGAACGTTTGGATTGGACAGTGCTCGCTTGAGCTCTTTCACCGTCTCCTCCGAGCCAAAATAAGGCATTGTGGGGTTTTCAGGTGCCTGCCGCAAAAGCAGAGGAACGCAGTCCGATTAAAATCAACTCAAACTCTACAGTGAACATGCTTGTATTGTTTTGCAAAGTAAATATTCTCCAACGATGTCTTACGGTTTGTGCCTAATCCTTACAAATATCATAAATCACAATAAGTGTCAATCTGACAGCACAACAACACACAAATTAAATCATCTCCACTAAAACAGCTAATAATCGTAATCAATTCTAATTTATGTCAGCCTGACAAGAACAGTAATAAGCCGATATAAATGTAAAGATCAGAATATGATGACAGCTTTCCGACTTTATACTTTGACATTGCACTTGTTGTTTAGCTCTTTATGGAGATCCCATCTATTAAGCAATAGATTTAACGTCTCCATTTCTAAGCGTACAAGTACACTTGTTGCGCACACAACGGGCGAGTAACACATACGTAGCATACCTCCTGTATCACCTTAAAAAATTGACTCAACACACAACCATCTAAAAATAACAGTGAGATCTGAATATTTCTTAGCATCCATCGGAGAGTATTTACGTCAATCAGGAAGCGCGAAGGCCAAGCTTACTTCCGCTCAAACGTGTTCAAATATTTCAAAATAAAAGCCTTTTGACTTAATAAAAACTGTGTCAAACGAATTAATCTGAATAAATAATCTAAATATATTTACAAAGCTATACAGTTTCCATTTTAAAATAGTGCTTACATAATGCAAGTAAAGTTCTACTTAGTTATTTTCTACACTGTTCTTCTTGAGAATAGACCGATAAGTAGAATGACGGTCTCTGTAATCAAATCGACGATAATCGCTAAATTAATTGGGTAGTTGAAATCCAATAATATAATTCATATCTAATGACTGCACCTTAACTGTTTTCTATTAAAGCACGTCAGCTTTCACGTTTGAAGTTGGTCATTGGAAGTTTGCTGATGCCCTCTACTGGTTGAGTCTATATTCTGTAAATTACCCATAACACTGTATTTGTTGTATGTTTTTTACTTGCGCCCTGTGTGGGCGCTTTATTGCCAAGTAAAAGTGTGCAATCACTCTTGGCAATGCTGAGGTCTTTTATTTTGACACGCGGCCGGAGCGGTCATTCTGATTGGCAGTCGCTAGGCGGCGCTGGACGGCGGCAGCCAGCGGCAGCGAGTCGTGAGCGGCGTGTGAGTGTGTGTTTGTGCGCGTGTGTGAGTGTGTGTGCGAGCGCGAGAGAGAGAGAGAGTGTGTGTGTCAGCGAAAGATTTCCGAAGATGCTGGAGAGGTAGCTAGTCTGACGGGATGGCCGGTATCATCAAAAAGCAGATCCTGAAGCACCTGTCCAGGTAAGATACGCGCGGAGTGTCGTGTTTTGATTCATCGGTGTCCGCCTCAGACGACCGACTCGCGGACTGTTATCACGGGACGCCGCTAATAAACAACACACAGCCGCTCGGTGGGGCACAACCTGTGCTCGGGGCGTCTGGCTTTAGTATAAAAGCACGTTTAGGACCAGTTAGCTGACGGGCTAACGGACTGCAGCATCACTGCCTGAATAACACGGGTCACCTGCACACAAGAACACAAACACTGGGCCTGTGACAGAGCAGAGGCCGGCTAAACTTGCCTTTCTCTTTGGGTTAACTTGGGAAAACTCATAATTAGCACGATAGTGCTTTAACCAGAAGTACAAGGGAGCGTTCAATAGAGATGGTAGCCGTTTTTGTCGTCCTGGAGTTTTGTTCATCAACCACTCCTACCATACTATCAGATCCTGACAGTCTCTCTGCTTTTAGGAGCAAGATGATAGTATTTTCGTCTCATCTGAAGATCTGAAGGTCCAGAAATATGTCATATTTGGCTTACTGTGATTTCAGTATCTCTGGTAAACAATGACAGTTTTTTAATTCATAATTTTATGAGTTAATGTTTTTATAATGTTTCTAGCAATTTATTATTCCTATATTATTTAATGAATATTATTGAAATAATTTTATAATAAATTTATATATATATATATATATATATATATATATTTAAATTATTTTTTCATTTTATATTACATTTTATTATTCAAGTTTTAACTTTTTTTTTTTTTTTTTCGGTTTCAACAATAATACCCATTATTTGAGTGAACTTCAGCTGCGAGATGCTGTACAGTAAAGACGAGATGTTTGGCTGAACTCGAAGCCTTTTGCCCTGATTTTAGTTTTAGAGGAAAGGTTGTCCCGGAGCAGATTTGGATAATAAGTGAAGGCTGTGCGTCAGTTTATCCTTGTTATTTAAAAACCTGGTAGTTAGTCTTCACGAAAAAAACCTCGGAGCTGTCAAACGACTTTGCCCGTTTACATAAAGACATTGTAATAATACAAAGCTGGTTAAAATTGCGCAGGTTTATCCTTTAAGTCACTTAACCTTAGGTAGCTCCAGCGGTTGCGTCCCCGTAATATCTTGACCTTCAGTCGCTTAATAAAAATCTGCTATAACGCTGAAACGGAGATGTAAAAATAAATAACCCAGTAGAGCGAGATTCTTCAAAAGGCTGAAGTGGTTGTACTCCAGTGTTTTGGCTCTGATTACCCAGCAGGCTCTCTGTGGGAGTAAAAACACATGCTGGTTCCTGCTGTTCTGAGTCAGGCCTGAAGATCTGCCAGATCAGCCTCTCCTCCGTCCTCACTGTGTCACACAGCCATCATATTGTCTCGCTTGTTGACACACACACACACACACACACGGACCTTCTCCTTAGAAGTGTTAACTAAGGCAAACCTCACTAGAACTAGTGGTCATACAACTGATTTTAGCTGAGCTCATCTCTAAATATCAAACTTTGAGCAGCTTATCATTTTTGTGCTACAGACATAACGCCACTTTAGTTGAGGAGCAGACATGCTGCTCTTTTTTTGATCATATGTGATTAGGTTTATCATTTTTTTACCATAGTTTAACATTTCAACTGGAGGAGTAATTATATATTTGCGGGTCAATTTGACCCAAAAACGTTTACCGAATGGTTAGAAATACTATTTAATCTATGCTGTTTATTTGTTGTTTGTTTGTTTGTTTTACTCAGTTCATGAACATGCTTGTAAACACAGATCTTGAGGAATATGCATGCAAAATTCATAGCGAGAGAATTGAACCTGCATATTTCATGGCTGAAGGCAGCTGCAGATTTTACATTGTGTTTGTATTTTTTTTAATTTATTTATTCCAGAATTAAACACGGTGATAACTTTAGATGCCAATTTTTTGAACTTCAGAAAAATGTTTGAATTTCATACAGGACCTTTTATAATATTCACTTTGGAAAAAAAAAAAAAAAAAAAAATATATTATGACTGGTGTCACTCAGATTTTGAAGGTAATATGAAGACCAGAGACCAGTATATCGTATCAGCTTAGCGTTGCTTTAGCATTGTGTTGGTTTGCTTTTCTTTCATTTAGAGTTTGGTCAGTGTGTGAGTGACGCTGGAGTAGATCAAGCTTCTTCTTCATCTGCTAAGCGATACGGATATCCAGGACGCTCCTGCTGGAGTGACTCAGGGTTAAGTGCTTTAGTCATGTGATAGCTCGTGGCTCGCTCCATCTGGGGATTGAACTAGCGACCTTCTGCTTCTCGGGCTGTAGGAGGGAAGCTTTGTGACCTTTAATCCACGTCGGTCGGCGTCGAGGCCTTCAAACGTACGCATTCAATCGTGCTTTACAGGGGTCAGATCTCCCTAGAACGAGAACGTCCTTCCCTCTGTACCGCGTGTTACTGGGAAACGGTGGGTTGTGATTGTGCCATAAACTGAAGGTAATTGGCAATTAAAGTCAAGCCCCATAATGGAGACGTATAATATTACATATTACGAAAATGGGCATAATAAGTCTCTGGTGTCTTCAGAATGTATCTGTGAAGTTTCAGCTCAAAATGCCCCAGAGATCATTTTGAAAATGCTTATTTTGATTGTGCTGAAATCATGTGTTTTAAACCATATTACTTTAAAATTCCTTTAACTTGTTTCTTAAATATATACCGACGTAATATAGTATTTTTATGCCTTTGTAGAGTCAAAATACAGCACCTTTAATGTGACCGGCCTAGTAAATAAAAGAAGGAAAAGGTGATCTTGAGTTTTTTTTAACTGTTGCACCCCGAGGCTTTGATGCCGCAATCTTGCAGAAACTGTCCTTTTATAAGAATGTGTTGTTTGTAGAGTTTTCCGGGAAGGAAGCTTTTAGCGAGAACGCTGAACTTTACTGAGAGTCTGGCGTACGGTTCGGTTTAGTTTTCGCACTGTTTGTTGAGGTCTGCGGGACGGAGGAGCCACAGAAGCGTAAGGAAGGAGGAATGTATAATGATGGTGTGAGAAGACGTGAGCCAGCACTCTCAGTGTGTGCGTCGCTACTCTGAAGTATCAAATATTTAGGATGATTTTGCTGGCAGTATAAAATTAAACGTGAATAACGGGATTTTTTTGGCCGTTAAATTTCATTACCGTTTCTCAACTGTTTTCCAAACAGCTCAGATCGTGGATTTCGTCTCGAAGTCTCTACTAATGAACTGCTCTGGATCAGGCGTGTTTGATCAGGACAATACATTCATAATGAAACAAGATTTCTGTTTCAAATACAATGTTTTTTTAACTTCCTGTTCATCATAGAAGAAACAGTACAACGGTTTTCAGCTCTTTGTTAATAATCAAATGATTTCTGAAGGATCGTGTGGCTCTGAAGACTGGTGTAATGATGATAAGTCAGCTTTACGTCGCAGCAGTAAATAACGGTTTACAGTGTGAGTTTTTTTTAACAGTTATAGGAAACATTTTTTGTAAATGTAAAAAATGTATGTAGGTAAATGTATATCTATAGATGGGGTTTAGCACATAAGTGAAGATGAGGACTTGATGAGAAAGTTATTAATTTAGTGTAAATTTTATTTGCATTAGGTTTCCTGAGAAACATCATGATAGGGATGTAGCTTAATTGTTTAGTCGCGCATATTTAATCATAAACTAAAATTACGACTTACTTTATTCAGTGAAACAAAAGAATGTTTATTTTGCATCTAATACATAAAAATTATGAGCATATACATATGGATTTATGTAACGAAGTAGTCGTTTTATTTTGCTAAGTCACCCAGCCCTACTTTGAAGTGTCTAACCCTATCAGAAGAATAGAGAAAGAGAAAGAGAAAGAGTGAGGTAAACACATCCTTCCCAGCACACCTGGCTGCTTCACTCTCAGGAGACAGAAAGAGATGCTGGGTTTCCAGACGCCAGTCTGTTGTTTGTCCCATAGTCCTCTTTGTTCTCACAGCTCTGTAACCCTCAGAGAAGAAAAACCTTTCATCATCTTCTACAACCTCTTCCCCCGTTTAGTTTAATATCACGTTATATTAGTATCATGGACCTTTTCAGCATAATAATTGGTGTATATATGTTAGTTTCTGTTTTCGATGCGTTTTGTCGTTTTTATTTTTATTTTAGTATTGTTACTTATATGGCAGTATTGTAGGCATCTATCTGAAATAAAATTAGTTTTATTTATTTGAAGTACTGTAGTTTTTTTATGGTTTTAACTTTAAGACATCTTTACATGTATGTGTTAAGGCTATTCTGTGCCTCTCATAATTCTATGTAAAGGTAATGGTGCTTAAGATCCAGACTAAATTAAGCCTTCTCTGACCCTCCTCATCCGCTGCTATCAAGGAATACGGTAGTATTTATGTACATGCATTCATGCCACCTCGGACCTGTCTGCGTAAAGACCTCTGAATGCCATAGAAGTGCTTCTGTGACACCATCGCAGTGTTAATTTGGCATTAGTTCGCTATAATGGCCTGTTCCATATTCCGTCTTTATCAGAATTGGGAAACGTGATTTTCTTTCTAAAGTGCAAAGCAAACTCTACAGTGACTTCTAGTTTCTGCCAGTGCCATGTTTTGGGGAAAAGCTCTCTCTGTGTGGAATAATTATCCTCAATAGAATATCACAGTCATGTAGTGCAGCGTATAAAGTTAATCGAAGCATACTGAAACGTGACTAAAGTGTTGTGGTGATACAGTACGACGGTGTCTTCTGAAGGCTTGGGTTAATCTTTGAAGTCTTCGAACAGATGGAGATTTCCCATTCAAATGCATGAAACCCTTCAGTCGTTTGAAGCGCTCACCCTGAGCTCCGGTTTTAGCTTGCGGTGTGCAGTGAATATTAGATTTGCTCTGTATGTTTGTGTCTGCGATGCCGGCAGGTTTCGAGGGCAGGGGTTAGAAACGCTCCCGTGGGCTTAAAGCAGTCTTACTGCAGGAATGGTGTAATCTTATTACCCGCTGTTAGTCAATGACCGTCTTTGTGATTGGACCTTAAAATATAGCAGCATCAGAAATGATCGAGAGGGGAATGAGAGAAAATGAGCTAGAGGAATATGATTATTATGTGTTCCCATGACCTAAAAGCTTAGAGTTTATTGGTTGTTAAGTTTTGTCCTTAGTTACCCCAAAAAAATACAATTGACAAAATTCCAGTATCTCTGTAACCAAACTATATAGGGCCTTAAATGAAGACTTTCTGAGTTACAGACATGCAAACAAAAAACTTGAAAAATGCTCTTTCCCTGTTTTGGAATGGCCACTATTGCCACATAATGCAACAAAGATTGCTAAACTAAACCGATTTTACTGACAGCCTCTGTAAAAACAACACTGTGATGCCGCCATCTTCCTGAAGTCATTTTACCTCTCTAAATGTTGACTCTGAATCTCGCATAAAAATGTGCATTTTTATTTTGTACAAAATAGGCAATATTCAGTCAATTTTCATTCATGCCATTTAATATTTTGGCAACTCAATTCAAAATTGAGCCCGGGACGTCTGTTTGAGTTTACACAAAATTAATTATTCTATATTATTTTAGGTTTGATGGTTATACCACATGACATTTTTGGGTCATTAAATTCCAACTGGTTAAAAAAAAAAAACAATAATTCAAAACTGTATGAAACTGACATAAATATAAAGAATGCTGAGAACAACAATACTTATTTTAATTAGTTCTTTAGTTTTTTCCCCCCTATTATAACTTCTAAACCATCTAATGGGTGGTTGTTTCGTCTTGTGTAGGTTCACTAAGAACCTCTCCCCGGATAAGATCAACCTGAGCACGCTGAAGGGAGAGGGACAGCTGTCCAACCTGGAGCTGGATGAGGAGGTCCTGCAGAACATGCTGGATCTGCCCACCTGGCTGGCCGTCACCCGCGTCTACTGCAACAAAGCTGCTATACGGGTACGTGCTATTATTGTTAATACGCTATTAGTTTGTAATAAATGATCACCTTGAGATTCAAGCTAATTCATTGGCATTCAAACGTGTTTTGCTTTCTCTGTCAGATACAATGGACAAAGCTGAAGACCAGTCCCATATGTTTGGTAATTTCAGATTTTTTTCCCCTTTTTTGCCCTAAGAGGGAAATTTTTGTTTCCCTCTTACGTCATGTTTTTTTTTTTTCTGTCACATTTCTTTCATCCCCCTGTTTACCACATGATGTTCTGTCCTTTTTCACTTCTGCAAAAGTACTCTTTTTTTTTTAGTAGTGTGCTTTTCACTCGAATGCTACGGCATCCGATGAGATATGTCCAACAGTGATTGCAGGCTTTTCAATGGCCTGGCCTACATCTCTTTCTTCCATAGTTTTAGGTGTGAGTTTTTAGGTTTGAATAAGCAAAATCATAAGAAGTTGGAAAGCAAAAGTGAATGCAAAAATAAAAGTATAGGAGAATGAATGAAGTACTTCAGTGAACCACTGCAGACTGTAAGGTTAAGTAATTCTAGGTCTTGATCAGCTTAAAATAAAATTTTGTCCAAATGAAAATTTCACAGTTAAAGTAAACTGAATATTTGACCATTGAAGAGTAATATTTATGTTGCTTTGTTGTACGTTGATGCTGTGGAGTGAATGTGTACATTTCATAAATGTCTTTTTAATCAGTCATGAGTTATAAATTGATTTAACTGATTTCAAATTGAAGATGTTTACAAATATACATTCTCCCGATTTTTACATCCCCGTGGTTTTTTTTGTGGATAATGTAACATTTCAAAGATGTTCTTCATTTAAAATCATTTCTTATAAAAAGTATGTAAATGTAGTAATAACATGAAAGCAATAAGAAATTTGAAATGACAAAGTATTAATCAGATACATGTTTTTTTGACTGAAAAATTATATTAATGATCCAAAAGGACAGTACAGTATGCAGATTTTGAATGCATTACGATGGTTAATAATCTACCACCACAACATGGGATATTATTAAATAGTTAAACGTAGCTAATGCTATCTAGATTCCTAGAACTTGCTGCTCCGGAGATTGCTGGGAGATTCGCATTTCCATATTCCATAAATAATTCATGGCTCGAGCTGCGTAGTTCATCTTAAAATTAGTGACCGAGAGCATCGGAAGTTCTGACCTACTAAATTCTGCCTGAACTCTGTTCTCTTTCCTTCTGCAGTTCCTGGATAAAGTAGAAGTTGAAATGAGGACCTGCGAGGAGCCCCGGCCCCCAAACGGCCCCTCTCCGATTGCCATTACTGCAGGACAAAGGTCAGAATCATCTGCTGTAATTCCTTCAGTGAACCAGATCCACAGAGAGTGGCGAAACCTCCCTACGACCTCCTCTCCATTATGCACATTTAGATTCATTAGGGTTACTTGCTAAGTCAAGCATCGATACTGTTATTTGTTCAGACACTTAATGCCAAGTAATGTCAGAGTAAAACACATCACACTATTTGTTCTACAAACAAACGATTCCTCTAATGGTGAGCATCTGTAGGCTGTGAAGGGAAACGTAAAGAACCGAATATCATTAGAACATTGTAGTCTTAAGAACATTGAATGTCCCCATGGGTCCTTGAAAAGTCTTCCATTCGGGTTTATCAAACGTAAGGTAAAAAGTCTTAAATATCTCAAAAAGTCTGAAATATGGCCACAGATAAAAAGGAATTGCGAATGGTTTAATGTGAAAAAGGTGATTATTGCATTTACATATATATTTATCATCATTTTGATAATGGTTTATAGGCGGAAGTTCGTCGTTTCATTATACTTGTTTTTTCAGGAAAACATATTTGTACTGCAGAGTTATTGATCTGTTATTTTTACAGTCATTTTACATAATCATTTTAGATGCAATTAATCACTATTCATTAGGCAGCACTATTTATAACACTATTGTTTTGTGACTTTTGAAATGAAAAAATTAGTTTCGTTTTACTTTGACCTGGTATTTTTAAATAGTTTTTATTTGTATAGTTTCATTTTACATCGTTTTATTTATTTGTTTATTAATTTTTTTTTTATGTTTCTTCTTTTATGTTTCAGATTTAGTAATTATAGTATTGTAAAAATGTACCCAAGGCAAAATTTAAATGTAATTTCTTTTTACGATAGCAGCACTGGATTAAAGGTCAGATCCGGTCTGTCTAATGGATGTTTGTGGTCTGTTTCTCGTCTCCGCAGCGAATATGGCTTTGCTGAGAAGGTCGTGGAGGGAATGTCTGTGATCATCAACTCCATCACCATTAAAGTTCAGGCCCGAGCGTTTCACGCCTCCTTCGAGCTCTGGCAGCTCCAGGGCTGCAGCCTCAATCCCAAATGGCAGAAGAGTGACCTGCGCTACACGCGCATTACACATCCCAAGAGAGGAGAGGTACAGACGTACACCACAGTACCTGCTGTGAAACGATAGTAAAAGCAGGCTGTCCTAAAACTGTCCTAAATGTGAAGCGCTGAAGCACCAGAGGTTGCCACGTTTACCTTGAAGAAGTGCAAAAATGTGGCTTTATGGCATGATAAGGGATCCCCCCAGAGGTGAAACCAACGGTGAAGCACCTTTAACTGTTCGTTTCTTCATTTTAAAGAGCAAGTGAATCATTAGAGAAAAAATAGCAACGGTTACGTAATCCAAAAGGGGACAAAGAGCAGCGCCGTCATAGAGCAGAGATCAACAGATGTCAGATCAAAGCGTTTCTACACTTCTCCTTCTCTTGTTCCTCTTTCGCTTGCTTTTCTTCGCTCGCAGAAGCACATGCTCATGAAAAGTCCCCGCTTAATTGCTTTTCCAGACAGCCATTAGATGATGAAATCAGGCCAATCGTTTTGAGATATGTAGAGTATATTCGGGATGCCAGATCTGCGAAATCACCCCATCCCTGTCATTTACTGAAAATCCCTGTATTTTTTTTATATTGTTATGTACAGTATAAGAAATAGAAAAGACGAAAAACAGAATATTACGTATTTCAATACATTTTCAATGCAATATCTTGCATGCTAATGTACAGCATTTCTTAAATCTTGCTAATCGTTTACACAGTTATTTGATGGCAGTGACATTTATGTGCATGAATAAAAAAAATAAATAAAGATGGATTTGAAAAGGAAAACTGTTTTATCATAAAGGAATACGTCACATTATCTACTGGAGTGGAGACCCCATATGATTGTATGATATGATTCATAGATAATTGGTTTAAAATAAATGAACAGGCAGTTCTGAGTGTCATAGCTGAGCCTGTGTTGATGCTCTTTGTCCTCATACGGTCTCTGGCGTCCTGCAGGTCCTAACGTTCAAGGAGATCAACTGGCAGAGTCTGCGCATAGAGGCGGATGCTATTGAGAGCGACGAGCAGGATCTGGGCAGCACACCCCTGCGCCTCATTACCAATCAAGGACGAATACGCATCGCTCTCAAACGCAGGGTATGTTTTGAAAACAGTTGACCGTTCAAGCTTTTTCTCTCTTAATAGCAATGTTTGCCACAGGCACGTGTTTGCATAGTTTTTCCATCTTGCTTGGAAGATCCTGGCCATTTTTGTCCAGAAAGTTATGATGAACAGCATTCATCTAAATGACCACTGCATTGCTTCGCTTTGAAATATGCAGTGCGTATTTTTAATGAAATAAAAGCATTCATGATAATTGCACTAATCCATGTTGTGATTTCAATAATGTATGCCTTCTGTGCTTCGTCTCAGGTGAAGGACTGCAATGTCTTGGCCTCTAAGCTGCTGTTCATACTGGACGATCTGCTGTGGGTGCTCACAGACTCCCAGCTCAAGGCCATCATCCACTACGCCAAGTCTCTGAGTGAAGCCATGGAGAAGTCCGCCCAGCAGAGGAAGAGCATGGCTGCTGAAACACTACAGGTGCCACACTGCGCCTTTTGAATCAATCTGTTATGAAAACAGCTTAATGATTCACCAGATAAGCTTCATATTGGCACAGAAAAGAAACCCTTGTCTTGTGCTGCAGCTGGCACACGCTTCGTCAGTCAGGTTTTTGTGGTTTAGTGAGTCTTTTGAACACAACAGCTCAGCAGGATGACTCAGTGCTCGAGTGTTTATTTATGTCTTATTGTATTCGTGCGTCAGACTGCGCCTCCCTCTCCTGGGCTCCACTCTCTGTGGACTGAACCTCCTCCACCCGAAGCGGTCGGGACCCCCGGCACGCTGGCCGACTATTTTGACCTCCACGATGTCAAAGAGTCATCCTACCACACTTTCATCTCCCGACTCGACCTGCATATCTGCAACGACAGCTCCTCGGATTGCGGTAATGAATTCGCGGAGAATCAATGCCATTCCAAAGCCATATTCAGGAAGACGTTCAGCTAAGCTGCTCTTTAATAAGTCAGGGGGCTGTTGGTGCGAGAAACGAGATGGTTTTAAACCACTTTTGGCTTATTTAAATGATGGATTTTTATATTAAAGTGCAGTTTGCACAATTAAAAAAATATTGTATTTAGTGTTCCTTGAAAGAGCTAAACTAACTTATGTTGTTAGCGGTTAGATATTTCAACATGACAGGTTATCTGCTGTACACGCAGATGAAGCTCCTCCTCCAGGCACACAGGGTGCGATGCAGCTGACCTTCCGGAAGCTGGGCTGTGACTATTACCCCTTCCACAGACCAGGTGACTCTACCTGACTCTAATCTTCATGCGAGCTTCGGATTATACACACAGCTGTTCTGCACAGGACTTCATTCTACTTTTCTACCTCAGACCATGCCATGCATATTCATTAGCATTCAAAATTCACACCGTCTCGTGTCTCATGTTGGCCAAAACTGCATTTACTTGATCATATTACAGTAAAATTACAGCTTTTATGTTTGTGTTATAAAGGTGTTTGAAGTCAGTGTATTGTGTGAATGTTTGACTGTAGGGTAAGAGGCAGATGTGTAGTTGAGAGACGTTGATTGGTGACATGTGCTGTGTACAGGTGATGGCTGTCGGCACTGGGAGCGTCACTGCGGGGCGATGGAGTCTCATGCTCAGTGGGCGACCAAACTTCTGCAGGAGTTTCAGAGGAGGGTGGAGGACCTGGCCATCCCTGGACCGCATTCAGAGCCAAATGTGTCCGTGAAAGACTCTCCAGCCAAAAAAATCAAGGGTAACCGTTCTCTGAATGTCTACCCATCCCGAATCCAACAATAAATGTTGCTGTTATTGGGAATAATTCATCTGCATGTTATTTGGAAAATAAAAATCATTACAGTCTTTTTTTAAAGGGTTCATATGATGTTGCTAAAAAGAACATTATTTTGTGTATTTGGTGTAATGCATTGTGTTTATGCGGTGTAAAGTTTAAAATACAATCTATTTTCCACATATTGTACATTGTTGTGTTGACAAGCTACGGGTTCAGTAACGCAAATGAATCATCTGCGACACTGAACGTGATGTCACTTAGCTCTTCAGTGATCTATGACTGTGTATTAACTTCCTATTTGAAAACAGGTGATGGAGATTTACAAAGAACCGGCTTTACTGATGAGATGCGCTTGAATATGTTGTGCGGTATATTGCCCAGCCCTAGTTTCTCCTCTAAGTCACGCTTTTCTTTTTGTACAAAGCTCATTGTTCTGAGAAGCAAGATGTGCTCTGATCGGCCAGTTATCCAGTGCCTTGTGATTGACTGAATGCAAGCGTGTGACAAAATGTTACGCCCTTAGCACGTAATGCCACGTCACGGAGCTATGTCACCAAAACAATAAAACACATCACAAACGAGACATTTTTTGCATCCAGTGGGGACATAATTGGTGATTTTAATCATTTAATACTTTTCATTGCACATTGTAAACATAACCATGTTGTGATCAGAGAAATGACAAACACAAGCACTACAATGCTAGAAACTTGAATTTGAATAGTAAGTAGCAGCTTCTTTTAACATGAGAACAAAACTTACTTCAAGATTGTGAGTCAGAAGCAGCAGACTGTCCTTGCAGAGTGAGAATTTCCTTTATAGTCTCTGATCTACAGGTTTCAGGAATCCGTCCTCCATAAATGCACTGAACACACTGTAATATTGGTGTTATACTGTTCTGGAACTTGCCACTGATTTCTAGTTGTGTCCTCTTTCGAAAGCACAAAAAAGTAGTTCCGCTTTCACAACAAAACAAAGCGTCTCCAGAACATGGCGCCCGCAGCAACACTACAGCGAGAATAATAGCTCCGCCTTCTTTATTTGTGTAAATATTTGGGCTGTGTTTCAAAATTAACCTACTCTGTGACGTAGAATAGTGTGAGCGTTTTTAAACGAGCCGTTTTAGGGGGGTGTGGACAAGTCATAACTTTTATAAAGAATATCTCTTTGGTTTCGGTACTTTAGTCTTTGCATCTTATATATGAACTAACAGCTTGTAACACTCCAAAGAGAAAAGAAACTTGAAATCACATCATGTGACCCCTTTAAAGTGTAACAAATTGTACCTTTGTCACCTCAACAGTTCTTTTAATGTCTTAGCTTAAACACAAAAACAGGTTCATCAGTTCCTCAAAAAATTCATGTATGTCTCTGGCTATGTTTTGTTTTGAGAGTTTGCTTTGTTAGATTCTTAGTCTTGTTTTGTATTACACAGATGGAGAATCTCTGTCCAGTTTGAGTCCCGAGCGGTCTCAGACCTCACATCGGACATCAGCAGCCGCCCCGTCCTTAGGATCTTCACTGAAGAGACTTCGCTCCAGCTGTATGGTGATCCGTGTGGACGACCTGGACATCCATCAGGTCTGAGACACCTCTACACAGACATAAAGAATCATGGAAACCCACTGAGAATGACAGCCTTTATATTCTTATATACAGTTCAGATTAAAAGGCCATCTGTCCATTTGTTGTAAATTAATGTCTTTTTTAATTCATTTTAAACAAAAAGTATGTATTCAGTTATTTTTGAATCCCACTTGTGGAAAATGTCATTTCAACAACTTTTATCTAAACCTATCACAGGAAAGGTAAAAGTCTGCTAAAAGAGGAAGCACAAGTTTTGTATTTGTTTTTAATTTTACCACAAGTTTGTATACTCTTGCTTTTTATACAAACTTTTTATACTCGCCGGACAAATGAAATCTGCTTATGTCATCCCTTTGTGCAACAGAAGGATAAAGCAGCATGTGATGTATTGCTGATGGTATGCTTTGGTTATGCTGTGGTTAACAAATTAAGAACAGAAATGGGAAGTTCAAGGGCAACATGACAATTTTGATGAGTTTCGTTGAGATGAATTGGACACGTCACACTAATTCAGGAAATGAGCGCAAAGAATCTCTGATGCATTCATGTGTAACATGAGAATAACAAAAATTTGCCTCGACAAGACAATGTGACACTTTAAATTTTTAATGTCATGTGTCCTTAGGGCTTCAACATTTCGTCAGTGCTGTCACTAATATAATGCATGTTTGCTCGTGTTTACAGTTGTCTCGGGAGCTCAAATGAAACATAAGTGTGGACTCTTAAAGCGAAGTGATCAAGGGTGAATAAAATGTGATGGGGAAAGTCGTTCGATAAATGATTTAAATTCACATTATTTAATTAATGAATGAATTTATATTTATTTTTTTAAAATAGTGGTGTGCGATGAGTTTTGCTTCTTAAAATAATTCAGATTTAACTAAATCTCAGAACACTCTGTGCTACAAAAGCTGGTCATTTTTTCTGAGAAGCTAAAGTCAATAAATAAAACGTATCCGTTATTAAAGACCCATTGTTGCTGTAGGTGTCCACTGGAGGCCGTCACAGCAAGAGAACGCAGTCTCTCCTCTCCTGCAACCGTAAATCCTTACATCTCCCAGACAACACTCCTGCAATTCACCTTCAGTTCACTGAATACTACTTCCCTGATAACCCTGGACTTCCCGGTGCGTTAGCTATGATCTTCACGTTCACTGATCACTATGGTTAATGCATTTCATTCATATTATCAATCATTTTTATTTCCTCCTCTCTCTCTAGTTCCCTGCTCTAATCTTTATGCCCAGCTGAATGGTCTACAGCTGTGTCTGGATGCCCCAAGTGTCTTGTGGATGACTCTGTTCTCACGGGGTCTACACAGGACGCTAGATCAGGTCAAAGCCTTTTATCACCTCCAGGACAGCAGCAAGACGGACGAACACATTGATATCCGCCTGGATGCAACACAGCTGAAGGTAAACCAACTGATCTTATGTGGTTTGCAGCAAATTAAGATGTTCCTAAGAAGCTTTCGGTGCTGCTTTTTAAGAATTATCCTTTTCTTCATCGTAAACCGGGTTTCCATCAAAAGTTGCAAATTTAACTTGTACGCAAAACTGGCGTGTCACATAAAACATCGGCAAATAAGCACCTTTCCATCCAACGAGTCAGCAAGAACGAAATTGCCACTTCCTGATAACCCGGCACTATTATACGATTACTGAATATATTAGTTTTCATATATAATACTTGCACCTCAGACCGAGCAGACGAAACGTAATAAAAGCAGTCATGGCTTTCGGAGGCGGATGCCTGTCGATTTTGGAATGCAGTCTGGGTCAGGTCTAGGAGTCAAAAAATACTTTGACAAATGACCACAAAAACATTTCAGATGCTGTGCAACAAGATGTTACATAGCACAATGTCACATGTTTTTTTTTTTTTTTGCACATGGAGGAATTAACTAGGTAATTATATTTTCATTTCCCATTATTCGCATTAAACCTTTTTCATCAAAAACCACCTCAAGCGAGCGTAAAAACTGTTTTGCTAATTTCTCCATTTCTTCTTTTTGGTTTTTTTTATTATTTTGTTGGTAATGCGATACTTTAAAATGCACATAAACCATGTGATGGCTATAGATATTTGCATTTTTAAAGGGTTCATATGATGCAATTTTATGTTTTCGTTTGTCTTCGGAGCGTTACAAGCCGTTTGTACATAGACGAAATCCATAAAGTAATATTCTTTCTAAAAGTTAAAAAACAAGACGCTGTGTGTTTCCAAATATGTTAAGGGCCTTAACATTTGTGTCACACACTTGAGGTATTGGCCAATCACGACTCGCTGGATAGCTGGCCGATCAGAGCACATTTCAGAACGTTAAGCTTTGTAAAATGCAAAAACAATGCGATTCAGAAAGACCGGGCAGAGAGGAGCAACAATAATTTATGGCAAGTGGAAAATAATGTGATTCCATGTTAACACATTACACCAAATACACAAAATAATGTTCTTTTTAACTCTTTAACACTTTAAAAAGTTCAGTAACCTGATTGATACATGAAGCCTCAAAAAGCCCTCCATTCTAAAACAGACATCTTTATTCTTTTGATGACATCTCGCAAGTGTTTCAACTGAAACTTTTTTCCTCAGCTCATCATTCCTCTGGAGTCTTCCATCTTGGATCACCCAGACCGCCCTCAGTCCCTGAGCATCAGTCTTCCTCAGATCGTCCTGAGCAACACACGCCACGCTCCTCACGGTTCCCATTTGGACCTCAACAGCACCTACAGCAGCTTCTCCGCCCGCCCTTTCTTCCATCCCCAGCCAAGCCAACCTTTCCCTCGCGATCAGAGCGTCCTTCATCCCCTGCCATCTGCATTCCTTCAACACTGTCTGGAAAACGAGTCCCTGTCGTTAGCGCACAAACGGCCATCTCGCTCTCAGGACGTCTGGTCAGTCAGTCTGTCCCGAGTGACTCTAGGGTTTGAGGGGGCTCGTCGAGGGCTCCGAGGGAAAGCTCTTCCATTCGTGGAGCCCTTTGCCATGTCCTTGTGGATGTGCCGCCCTTCTGCCTTCAAAAAAGACTCAAGTACAGATGCCGATTTAAAATCCCCAACCGCTTCTACTAAACGACCCCTCCCAGACTCACTGCAGGGTGTAAATAATGTCATATCTAGTGAAGTTCACCAAACCGAACATCTAGTCAACTCTCCCATGGCCTCCATTCATATCTTAGCCCAGTCCATCACTCCTGTCAAAATGTGGCTCAACCACTACCAGTTCGTAGCTCTTTTGCGGATGAAGGACTACCTTGCCCGACTAGCTGGACATTTGACCAAGGACGTCCAGGGTTTGGGACAACCTGAACATAAAGCATCAGATCCCCCTTCGGTTTGTGTCTCAATGCTAATGGAGGCCATAGAACTTGCTCTACTGCTTCCTCCTGCGACATCCGAGCCAGTGGAAGAAGCCCATTCTCCTGAGGAAACGGACAGTCCTAGCTTAACCGACTCTGATTTGTCACCGTCCCACCTCGCTGGTGAGCCTGACCTGCTGGAGGACAGCGGGACAGCAGGGAATGAGGGTCAAGAGGATGCTGAGCAGGAGGGTTCGGTAGAGGAAGCTTGTGAAGCTGTTGAAGAAGGAATGGATGGACCAACGGGGCAGGATGGAGAAGCTCAGGCTGCCGTTACTTCCTCGCCTCCTCCACTTTCTCCAGGGAATTCTGCTTTACTGTCCCGTCATAGCTCCACTTTCAGCTTGGAAGGGGAGCTGTCCAGTGCCCTGAGTGCCACCAAAGGCGTCACCAAAGACGCCCTCAGCGCCTCCCTGGATCTCACCAAAGGTGCGCTGTCCATAACGAAAGATGCCTTCAGCATCCTGAGCCGAGGATCTGGCATGACTAAACTCTTCACTCCTCAGAACAAGTAAGAGCTATGATTATGGAATTTACTCATGTGGAAAATCTGGAATATGTTGCGGTGACCGAAACAGATAATTTTACAGATCATATTTTATCTCCTTGGACTGCTGATGAACCCTGCCAGTTGCTAATTTTAAAAAGCTATTCTATCACTTAGCCATTGTTGGCTCCATCCTAGAAATTATCGCCTGATCGGAGCCATTTAATTTGTGGTTAAGCTCGAAACAGTGTATTTTTTGTTTCTGAGTGTCTGGTCATCTTTTAGAGGAGCTCACATGCGGTGCACACAGTACATAATTGAAAAGAGCTGATACTGCTTGTGGCTATTCTAGTGAATGTCTATATTTAGACACGCTGGGCTGTATATACTGTTAGTTACAGTAAATGTGTTCATTTTTCGTATGTTATTAACCCTTGAGAGAGAGAGAGTGCATTTAAAATGAAAATACTATTACTGTTTACTCACTGCTATGTTCATACAAATCTACAAACTTGTATTCGTCTACAAAACAAAAATGAAGATATTTTTTAATGAAACACTCTAGATTTCTGTCCTTCTTTTGAAAGTCCATTGCACAACAATTTTGATTCATGTTCGTAAAGACATAAGTAATTCATATAAACGTTTAGGTCTTTATAAACATTTTAAAATGTCTGGTGCTTGTGGTGGAATTGACTTTCAACGGAGGGAGAGAAGTTTTTCAAGTTTCATTACAAATATCCTTTTTGTGTTTCCAAAATGATAGTTTATGGGTTTGGAATGACGTGAAGATAAGTAATTAATAACAAACCTAATTGACTGTCTTAACCTTTACTATTTAATCATTTGCTCTTCCTCTGCTCTACTCTACCTAACAGTGTGGTAAATTAACTCATGTCTCTGTAGGGAGCAAAGTGCACGGCCAGAAGAGTCCAGTCCCTCCGTAATGGGGAACCTGCGGCTTCAGTCCATGAAACAGTCGCCTTCCCAAAATTCCTGTGACAGTGCCATTTTAGAAAGTAGTCTGGCGGACGATGGCTTGTCCGTCGATAGTGACATCAGCGAAAACTTCGTCATCCTCATGGACTCTGGTACAGCACTTGCCCTTTTATTTTAAAAGCTAGAACTGTAACCGTCGGTGTCTGAGTCATGTGTGTTTGTGTTGTTCAGAGTCTGGTGTGGAGTCTCTGCGTCCTAATGGTACGGGGGTCTCGGGCAGCTGTGTCAGCCCGGCTCCAGGAACAGAAGGCGGGTCGTCAGCAGACCTCAGCAGCTCTCTGTCTCAGAGCACTGAAGACGTTGCTCAAGATATGGTGAGTTATATCTATCTGTAGCACGTCTAGATGGCTAATCAGCTGCCACTCTGCATGGAGAAGCAGTTTTAATTGTGCAGAATCGTTGAAAAATAGCATTTATTTGTTTCTTTGTAATATAAATTATACACTATATTACTTTGACTGTTGATGCTATATATATATTTTTTCTGCTGTATATTTATTCTTATTTCCTGTTCTCTAATTTATGTCTTTTGCTGTAACTCCTAAATTACCCGACCGTGTATAATTATTTCAGAAGCTTCAAGAACTGGATTAAGGAAAACAGTTTACATTTTGATTTAGTTTTAAATTGCATTGTAAATTAAAACTTCCAGTAACGCTTATTTTAAGGTGCCCGTAAAACCAAGTTAGAATGTATTTAGTAGTAGCCACTGTACTTACAGTTTGTAATTATGTGTATAGAGAATTTCTGTCACTGTATACAACATATTCATAAATTCGATTAAACTGACATAAGCTACTTAAAATAAAGTGCATCGTGATTGTACTTAAGTGTTACATCTACATAATTACAAACTGTAAATACAGGCTGTTTACATAAGTATGTTTTATTTTATGTAAATACAATGGCTACTACTAAGTACATAATTAGATAACTAAAATAAAATGTTAACAGACTTTCAGAACATAGTCTATCCGGGATCTGTGTTTGTCACATTTGAACACATTCAAATTGTTCCAGGTAGGTACTTTACTGATCGGTGAAGGAAAGATTAAAAATCTTTCAGCATTTACTTTTATCATAGTTGGTTGTGTGATTTTTAATAAAGGTTTTTTTTTTCTTCCCCCTCAGGTGTCTGTGTTAGTTCTGTGTCTGAGTCGAATGGGGTGCCTGATGGAGATGCGTGGTGAAGATATCGTGGTGGCGCTGGAAGCCCAAGAGCTTTTGCCTAAACAACATGGCAACCATAAAGTCACTGACCTGCTGGCAGGACTGACACAGGGTTAGGATGCTAAAAATGTGAACATAAATGTGACACTCTTAGTTGGACGGGCATATTTGTAGCAATAGCCGAAAATACACTTTATGTGTCAAAATTATTTTTCTTTTACACCAAAAATCAAATATAATATAAATAAAGATCATGTTTCATGACTTTCATGATTTTTCAGGACAATTTTAAAGGTGATTTTCTCATTATTTAGATATTTTTTCCATATATTCAAGTAGTTGTCTATCCTAGCAAACATACATCAACATTTTTTTTGTATGAACTTGCACAAAATTATTAATAACAAATCACATTAGAAATAAAGCATAAAGGTCCACCCCTAAATTTAGCAGTACGAAAAGGCACAAATATGTTTATACAAATTTTTCTTACTGAATAAAGCCAATCTAAAACAAAAATAATGTAGTATGCTGGAGACTTACTACATGCTGGAGACTTATCTTCTTCATAAGATCACCCAGTTAAAGGACTAGTTCACCATTCCATCACTCGCCCTCCATTGCAGTGAATGGGTGCCGTCAGACTAAGAGTCCAAACAGCTGCTAAAAACATGGCAATAATCCACACCACTCCAGTCCATTAATTAAACAAATCTATCATGACATTTTTAAATGCACTGCTTTTGGGCTAAAATGTCTTATCTTGTATCTTCCATTGAAATAATTTTCATTTTTGAGTGAACTCTTCCTTTAAGAAGTACAATTCCTGTGCGCAAGCACATGGTACGAAACAGAGAAGTTGAATAATCGTGTTTAGGTGTAGATCACGTGACACACCAATAGTGCTCATGGTATTTCCCTTTTCACTCCCTGCACATGAAGTCAGGAACTTGTGCATCTCCAACCACTAATTATTCACGACTCAAAGCATGCAATCTGCTCCTCAAACCATATGTTGATCTGCAACCACTCCATATAATTTCCTCTCTCACACTCTTTATTTCTATGGCAACTGATCCTCAAACTGATGTTAAAATCAAGCGTGTGCAGATACATGCAGTATAGCACTTAACTTTCTTTTTTTTTTTTTTTTTTTTTCTCACAGCAGCTGGTTCTTCCTCCCCAAATGCTCCTCTGTCTCCCGGGCCCCGGTCTCTCTCCTGTGCCCCAGCAGCGGCCCTCAGGATGGAGATGGGCCCGCGTGCGGGTAGACACTCTCCTCTGTCTGAGAGCGTGGGCTTCATGGAAATGTGCCTGACTGGGTGCAAAGCAGAGCTCCTGGCTTCTACCTTAAACACGCTTGGACCCTTTCTGGAAGATGAGCTCAGCGCAGACCCCCAGCCAATGAGACTGTGGGTACGGGACACTGCTGTTACACTAAAGGTGAGAATGATGCCCATAATCGAAGCTAATGGAAGACTAGGCGTTCCCTTTGATGGGCCACCAGATAATCATTCAATGCGTTCTTCTGTTCTGTTTGTGACAGGACGATGGTCCTCGTGTCTACCCGACCGCTCCTCAAGCAGTTCCTGTGCTCTTCTCTCTGGACGGTATTGTGTTGGAGCGTTTGGATGACGGAGTCCTCAGCTTGAGACGTGAGTCCTTTGGGTTTGGGTTACAGCAGCTGCTCAGATTGCAGGATATCTGTGTTGTCACCTGTTAAACTAACGTTTGCTTCCTCTGGACTTTTACGCATGCAGCTGCACAGAGCCAATCAGGGATCGAGACGGACGGGGACGAAGATAGAGCTGGCCCGTCCTGCTTCAGAGCTGAGGAGCAAAACAAGGTATCATTAGAAAATGATCACGCACAATGGAATGTTGCATTATTAGTTGCATTATGAGCATCTGCTCCCATGTCTTATTTTCACTCACAACTAATTTAACATGGCAGTTCCAGATGCATGATGGCAGGTTGGACATTTTGATGTAATGATGCATCTTGACGCACCATATTTTAATTATACACTAGCACGCATGAGCTTTATGTGGTAGCCACATGAAAATAATAATAAAAAATAAAGTCAATACTAAATAAAGTCAGACATACTAAGTCAATATTGAGATAAAAAGGCAAAAGATATTTATGACAAAATACAATTTAAATTGTCATTAAGTTTTTGTAATGATTGACTTTGTAGCCCATAATTTAAACTTTTTATCCTCTCAACTTTATCATAATTGTCAATTTCTAGTTTTGTTTTGTTTTTTTTTTTGGTCAGTGCCAATATGTAATAATTATGACTTATGTCGTAATTTTAAAATACTTCAATTGTAAAACTTTCATAATTGTGCTTTTTATGCCATAATTGTGATTTTTGAAAGCCTGGCTTTCGTATGTGGCCAGAATGGGTTTCCGTAAGTTTTTAGTGCTCCTTTTCAGAGAAATAAAACAATCTCTTTATATATTTCCAGCCTACAAGATATAGAGTAATTGTAATTCTCCAGTGCTTGGCTACGATTTCTTTCGAGTGCGAGAGAAGACTCCGATGTCAGCAGTAGCATTTGATCTCTTAATTACATGTCTGAAACCTAAATGTCTTTTATTATTTATTGGTCAAGGTGTAGTGCTACAGTGCTCTCTAAAATTCCCTCTTAAGTCCTATTCGGGTGAGACTAGTTTCTAAAATACGTTTGAGTTTCGCTTCTTATCACGTCTGCATGTACCAGTTGAAGACGGGACTAGCATCTGTGTTTATTACAGAGATAGGAGGATCTGCTTTGTACATTTAAGAGATCACATGCTCTGAATGCGTTCATTGCTTATAGTCATTCAGATTTATTACCATTAATATAACCGCAGGTTTAGTAAAATTACCTCGGTGAAGCTGCATGGCTACATGGGTATTGTGTGGTTACTTTATTTATTTATTTGCTTTCGCATTCTGGATTAGATTTCTAACAGGTTTACTCAGTTTGCCAAAAAACCTACCTGGTCTCATGGCCTAACCGTACCTTGGTGCACTTTTTAGGGAGACATGAAATACGTACCAGAAAGCACAGATCACTGCAGTTTCCAAAAGAAATGGACACTGGAGGCAGTAAAACTCTTTTATTCCTTTTTGCACAAAGTTTACCGATTTTCGCTTAATTTTACTTAAAGAATATCGTTTTATGACTTATAACAATATTAATATACCGGCAGATCTGAAAATTGATGTCATCCAGCTTCATATCTGTGCTTTTATAGACAGTAGGTTTCTTTGGTAGCTTCGAGACCAGTTTGCAAAATACAGTAGATAATTCTCTCTGTAATTAGGTTAAGGTTGTGTGAGGAAAAACACAGACGTGGCAGATTCGGACGGTGTACGTTATTCGCAACGTACATCTGTGTGAAACAAATATACAGGAAAACTAGTCCCATCCGAATTGGGCTTTATAGTGCGTTTCAAAAGAGCGTTTTTTTCTATCTCAGAATCTCATCTGCTTGTGTTTCTCCGTTGGTCCAGTCTCTGGAGTCCAGACTCGCTGATGTCCAGTCAGCTCTAGAGAAAGCTCTGTCTGACCGAGAGCGCCTGCTACAGGAAGTCAGGAAACACAACCCCTCCTTCACCTTATGATGTTCAAAGGGAAAGAAACCAGACTTGTCCAAATGAGGCACCAGAAAACATGTCTTGTAGATAAACCAGAAGAACAAGAGGTTTGCCTCTTCTGACTCCAAAGTTCTCGTCCATCCCTTGCTGTACCTTTTTAATCTCTAACGTCCGAGTGTAAAATCACATGCCATCCAGTTCTCTTCAGTCTCTGTGTGGATCCTCCATGAGTCTTCCTGTATTTGGCTGCACTACACCGGTTCACCAAGTTCCCAGGACTGAATCAAGTCAATGAAACAGACCCTCTTCGCTGCACACTGGATCATCTCTTTACTTCTGGTCAGCATGCTTCTTGCACATTAGTCCTTTTTAGTCTCACAAAAGGACCGTGTACAGCTTTTAGTTTCTGTAGATGTTTCTAAATGTTGTTTGGTACCACGGCCCTGTAACGCCGGTAGATACAAGCTCTGTTCCAGAACCTAGAGAGAACCCTAAATAGTAGGGCTGGGCTGATATTATCGGTTTAATTAACCAAGAATTGATCTCTAAGTCAGATTTTTCAGTTAATGCATTAACAAAACTAAATAGTGTTGCCTCCAAAAAATCGCATTGTGAATCGAGAAATGTTTCAGTATCGATTGTTTTTTTTTTTTGTTTGTTTTTTTTGTTTTCCTTCGAATGCATCACGGTTTCTCTGGAATCTCTCTCTCTTCAGCACTTCTTCATGAGCATTTGAGTGTATGGATACAAACTAGATTAGAGCGCCATCTGCTGTTACAATCTAGGCTCAGAATCGATATGTCCTGCAAAACCCTTATTTCATCATATCACATTCGGCATATTTTTACTTAAAAACCTTTTAGTGCCGTCTCATCCATTGTATTTTAAATTCGGAGCGTTAACATAAGTATCATTTTTAAAAGCGTCTAAAAATTCAGTTTACTTTTCATTTGGATTGTCGCTAATTAGAACTTTTAATATTAAAAATTTTAAAGTAATTTATCAACTATAAGTTCACAGCACTGGTTAAGGATTTTCTCGTCAAGAAAAAAAATGGACGCCTGCTCAGAAATATACGTAGCCCATGTCCAAATGAATCGGGTGTGGGATTGAATCGAATGTAGAGAATGTGAATGCGAATTTAACCGATTTGTAACATCTGTGTCAGTTACCAGCTTAACGGATATCGTAATAAGACGTGTTCTGGGTGCTCAGCTAATCACGTTCCCCTCAAAGACACTTCTGGTTCACTTAAAGTTTACTAGGTTTAGGAACAGAGCTATGGATTTGACTCAAGTAGTGTGTTGTACATTTCTTATCGGCTGCTGTTCAGTGTGTAAAGTACAGTTGGTGTGTGTGTGTGTGTGTGTGTTCATGAAAGGAGCTGAAACAAAAGCACTTTGACTTAAATGCACTGTATATATCACAGTTTCGTCTGAGGATCAGTGTACAAAAGGTACTTGTGTTAACCAACACATCCTCAGAGTCATGGTACTCACTGTGCTGTCTTCGGTGGCGTCCATCTCCTCTAGTGTAGAGTCACGGAGAAACCCCAGTGCCAATGCCGGCGGTCACACGCACTTCAGATGGGAAGTCAGCTTTATTCAGTATTACGATGCTCGCTTGTGTCAATGTAACACACTCGGTCCGTTTAATGAAAAAATGTGTGTTTTTTGATCATAGTCTGTTACACTAAAGTCACTTTGGGATGTTTCACTAATCTGTAGAGTTCAGACGAAAAATATTAACGTTTATGCACATTTATTTTTACTTTATGAGAGATTTATTTTTTTTGTTGGAAGTATACCATTGAAATGCGTACGTTTTTACTTTATATACAAATTATGGACAGAATTTTTTTTGTAATTGGATGGTGCATTTCAGTTTTTCTTATTATTTACAAATTGTCTTGCTGCCCCAATTTTTAATTTTTTAATTTTTTTTGTAAAGAGAGTGTTTCTGTTCGCTGTCCTGTAAACAAAAACTAACTGAACCACAGGTGCTACTGCATTTTGACACATTTCTGGTCACCGGACCCATTTTTGCGTTAAATCAGTATTATGAAGCAGACAGATCGTCCCTCTGTGTCGCTCTGCGGGTTTGAACAAAGCCGTCTTCAGTCGTTTGGATTGATTCATCAGAACATGTCTGGTTATTTTAAACACGCCACATTTTTCCGGTGTCGTGGTGTCCCTGCTTCAGCTTCCAGTGCGACGTGTAGCATTCACTCACACTAAACAGTCTCCGTTTAGTGTATCGAGAGATTTCTGTCTTCCGGAAACCTTTGGAGAAATAACGGTTACGATGGTGTAAACTGTAAAGACTTTTCTGTAGACGGTAGAAATGAAAATAATATTCTTACGATCGAAAATAACTTCATTCACTGCATGGGAGAAAAAAAAAAACATTTGGTGTTTTATGCATGACTTTACTTGAAATATTTCACAAGTGCGACATCATGAAGGTCACAGGCTGTTTATTTTATATAATTGTTTTATTTAATTTTATTTAAGGGTCATCGCTAACGTACCGTTGATGAGTATCGCCTGTGAGCAACTTGACCTGATTATGCTAATTGTATTGATTGTTTTTAGCTGTGTCGTTGGTACTGAATTGACTTCTGTTTCCGTGTGTGCCGTTTAATCGAACGATCCGTCCAGAACGACGAATGTTCTGTTCGTTACACTTCTTCTCTGGAGAACTGAACGACTGCTCTGCTCACCTCCGAGTGAAAGTTAACCTCATTAACGTCGATCTGTTCGTACGAAGTGGAAAAATGTCATTTGTTCTGCTTCGTGTCTCAACCCAAGCTCAGATTTTCCAAGCAATCAAAAATCTGAAACATTTCTCACCGAACTCACCGATTGACCCGAGAGATATCAGGATTGGTATTGCTGTTAGCAATCGTCTCGATTTAATGACTGGGTTTTTCGAGAAAAGGCCCATATGTAAGCAGTTCTTTGCTTGCATGTGGATTCGAGACGGTCGCTCGGTACAGTTGGGGTTTGCCGTTGTTTATCGAGAGTAATGTCGGATTGGCGGTTTGTCTCGGAGCAGAACGTTACGACTGCGTGAGTATCGGGGTTTATATTGTTCAGTTGAGTTGTGCTTGGTCATATCTTGGTTTTGTCTTCTGCTTATCGAATGACCGATGTTCAGCGCTCTTCACTTCGATAAAATTCAAGGTTTCGGTTAAAAATTCAATCTCTTCGTTAAGATGAACGCAATTTCACATTTGCTATCGCCATTAGAGTCCTGGAACAAAACATTTAAAACTAAACCGATATTTTGTTGGTTCTGTGAACCATAACTATGTGAAAATATGTCAAGACCGATGATGATCAATAAAATGTTTCTAAAAGTTGAGCTTTTAGTGTCTTCTGTCTTTCTGTAACATCAGTGCACTTATTAAACGGAGAAGTCATCAACATGGCAATGTTTTATTAGCTACCGGTAGGTTTTACCTGCGTTCTGTATATTCATTTTTATTTATGCAATATATAACTTTATCCATTCTATTTTATTTTTATTTAATATATGATTTAAAAATTCTTGAGACTCTTTTCATCATTGCTCTTTTGTTGATTTTGATTATTTGCATTGTTCTCAATTTTAAATAGCTTTGGATGAAAATGTCTGTTAAATGTTTAATCTGTCGTCTCTGAATCTGTATTATAGGCAAATATCACACATCCAATATATCATATTCTCCCGTCTCAAGCATTAAAGATATTTTATTGACGCACCGATAGCCTTGTTCGAACGTTACAAAACAAGCATGTACTTACTGTGTTCCTGATAACAAGCGTAGCATTTTTTTAATAATCTTTTGCATGTTTATGGGACTGTCTCTCTCTGGTCGTTTTTTTTTTTTACAGTATTTTTGGTTAAATAAATTAATTAAATCCACAATTTTATTGTTTCAGCCCTTAATATGTCAGATGGTAATCAGAGAAACATTCCCTTCATTTTTTTTTTTGGTTCTTGTTTCTGAGTAAAAACATTTTCTTAATGCTGCAAATGCGGGTGTGATTTATATGACGATATGATGCTTGTCTAAGTGAACATTTTATATCAAAATACTCCATGTAAAACGAAAATATGAGTCACGATTTTGGAGTACATATATTTACTGAAAACATGATTATTTGTGTAGGATCCCAACAACCCAGAGACTTACCTTGTCTTACATGTTGTCAAAGTGTCTAAACTATGTGCTTCTATTGCTGAGGTGTTTTTTTTCCGTTACCACACTGTGGTCCCTTAGGAGCACAGTCTGGGTTTGGCTTTTTTTCTCGCCTCACCTCTCCTCATGTAATGCTGTACTTCTTTATTTCTGTCATCCCGTCATGTCTACCCCCATCTTGTATCTGTATGTGGATGGGTTGATGGCCAAAGCATTTCACTACATGTCGTACTACGTATGTCTGTGTATGTGACAAATAAAATTTGAATTTGAATTTGATCTAGGAGTATCTAGGTCAGGGGTCACCAAGTTCAGTCCTGGAGGGCCGTTTAGCTCCAATCGTAATCAAACACACCTGAAGCAGCTAATCAAGGTCTTACTAGGCATACTGGAAACTACCAGGCAAGTTGGAGATAAACTCTGCAGGACACCAGCCTTCCAGGATCAAGTTGGCGACTGCTGATCTAGGCGGATATTGAAGTCTCCAAGCATAACTAGGGGAGTACATCTAATTCATCTTGGCATACACTCTGTGATTTCAGCAAGGTATCAGCTCACACTGTACTAGCCAAAAGCTCACGATCTAGCCTAGTCTATGTCCAGACTCCGAACACTGAATATCTTAACGAATATGTCATCAATGGAAATAAAACGTTCATTATAGACAGGGAAATTCCAAAAACAATGTGTTAACACAAAATACTTCTATTCTGTTGTCATTGTTTTTTTCTGTACATATATTGGCCATAAGGGATTTACCCAGTACCAGTGTCTTTCATCTCCTCTGTGAGAATGTGTGTCGTTTATGCTGTGACAGATTCCGAAAGTTTGGTCTGTATTTACTTTCTGTATTTTAAAACTCCACGGGCATTACGCTCATGCAGTTTGTAAATTGTTTGTTTGAGAGGCTAATTGCTTCTCTGCAAGACAAGCGACGCGCAACGAAGCGGAAATTCGTCCAAACTCAAAAAAAGAGCATAAGTAATAATTTGGCTCAAAATCAGATGAAAATCTCACCGTGTATGCCTGGCTTAAGAGTCACTTTAACGTGACTGATATTAAGTATTAATGCACAGCAAAGCATTAAACATCAGTGGCTTATTGAAAAGTAGCCAAAAAAAAAGGTGGACCACAGCAAACACGTCACAGCAACTCTTAAGCACATTAAATACTTTCTGTATTTTGAAATGTTGTTTACGCTCCTCCTCAAAAGCAAAAGTAAAACTGGTAAAGCAAGAAGAACTTCCTTTGGGGAATTACTCGAGAAGAAGATAAATACAGTGAGTATCACAGCTTGGACTTACACTCTGTCTGAAAAAAGAGAGAACGAAATCAGGTAAATAAAGGATTGTTACATGTCTGTAGTAGGTATTCTGTAATATGTTTGTAATATTTGTGCGAATGAGTAATTCTAAATTGCTGCTGTTGATAACAATTTAGTTTTTTTTCTCCCATAAATCTTAAAGAGCATTATCTTAACTATCTTAAATGATTAGCTACAGTGAGTTGTCTAATACTAGTGCTTTATATGGTATATTGTTTTGCCTTTGATATGATTTGATGTGTAAAACAACAGCAGCACAAACAAATATTGAGTCTTTTTGAGTTTTCATCCGAATATAATACATGTGTGCGATCAGTCTCTCTCCAGTAAAAAAAAACCCCAAACCCAAATTTTAAACATTGTCATGGCCTCCAAAAAGACTCTGTCTCAAGAAAGCAAAGCAAAGACAAACCAAATGTAAACTTTAAGATTAAGAGTTTAAGAGCCTCATATATTGTGTGTGTGGTTATTTATAATAATGTTGAATTGAATATTCAGTTGAAGGGCCAGCTGTGTGTCCATGAAGAGTGAAGAATCAGTTGACAAACCAACAAACTTTTTTGTTGTCATGAGGTGAGGAAAGACTCTTTACAGGAACCAGCTTGAGGAACCAGCCTGACTGCATAGCTAAATGACTTGGTACAGAAGTACAGAATTGTTCTACCTGGTCTCATGGCATAAACAGATCTCGGTGCATTTTCAGCGTGACACAGTCACTTCAGTTTTCAAAAGAAACTGAAAAAAACTGTAAAACATATTCCTTTTTACACAAATGTAGCCTAAATTTCACACCATTACTTGAAGAATATCATGTTATGGCAAAATTAATATGCTGGGATATTTGAAAACTGATGCTTTTAAACATCATCACCACACACATCCAGCTTCATATCTATGTTTTCTTCATAGACGGTAGGTTTGTTTGGTAAATCACGGAGTACTGATGTTCTGAGATGTTCTTGAGAGACGAGGAGCTCTGGTTCGAATCCTGTGTAACTACGGTTCGACACAACAGTTCAAATCTGTGTAAAAGGAGGATGAAATGTTTGCTGCTAAAAAGCTTTTTTTGTTGTTTGTTTAACCAGGACATAGAAGCTAGTCCCATTTGAGGTTCCAGTCATGTCTGATAACTGAATATGCAGGGAATAGTTTTTTTCTTTAAACCCTCCCAAACAACATGTGGTGTAGCTGCTTTTTGATATAGTTTTTAAAGGTTTTCTGACCTGAGACTCTGCTATTTTCTTTAATTCTCCAGCTGTGGAGACAGGAAACCATGGCTTGAAAATTTTTACATATACTTCACATATATTTTATCTTTTAAGAATTTCTAGGGGAACCAATGTATATTTGTCTAATGTGTCTAATGTGTTTTATTTTCATAACCTTTTTGATCATATTTACGAAGGGTAACGATAATTATGACCACACGTGTAATTGTCCGAGAAGCTTTAAACACAGTTTTAAAAAGAATTATAACAAGAATTTCTTGAACACATGTATTCATTTTAGGATTTGATAGCTGTAAACCATGATACAGAAAGGAGAATGACGTTTTTAGTAAGTTTAAAGGATGAAAACATGTCTGATTGCTGTTTTATTTCAGTAAATCTAAACCCAGCTGTGTGTCAGTGAAGAGTGACCAGTCCGTGGATGAACCAACAAACTTTAGGTCAGGAGACTCTGCTCTGAGGTGAGGATAGACGATGTCAAACTTTGAGGAACTAGTCTTCTTGTTATTAAAGTTTGTTTAAAAGTCTCCTGGTAGGTTTTTAATCTTACATTCATTTTCATACTAATTTTGTCAAATGTCAAATAATTGCCGTTTTTCTAATATATTCATGGCTTAAAACAATATTTAAAGTACACTCCTATTTATGTATTTTTATTGATATTGCTTGCCTACTTGAACATTTACAATAAAACAAGCACTTTTGTGGGAGATTGTCATCTCACATAGCATTTGATTATTGTATTACATTTCTTATATTACAGTCAGTTTCCAAAACCCAGCTGTGTGTCCATTAAGAGTGACCAGTCCGTGGATGAACCAACAAACTTCAGTTCAGGAGACTCCTCTGCTGTTGTGGGGTGAGAACAGACTCATGCTTTATACCTGGAGAGAGAACACTGATGTGAAGATATAAATTAACAAATACTGACAAATTCATGTATGAATTGTATCCTTGAATAGACATTTACCAGAAAATGTCCTTCCAACCACTAGAAAGCAGTTGGACTCTATTTTTAAGGTAGGAGTTTACTATTTATTTCTATAATTTTTACTCAAAGGGTTTTAGTCTGAAATATGAGATTTTCTATTTTATGTAACTTGTTTTGTTTTTTACAACTTGTAACAACTTGTTTTGTTTTACATTTTCCACCTATGTTCCCATAGGCATTGCAGTTGTTTGCTAAACATGTGGTTTCAGAAGAAGTTCCAATTCCAATTTTATTTGCAATTTTAAAAGAGTATTACAATTATAATTGTATCCACTGATTTCAGGAGCTTGAGCACAAAAGCATTTCTCTCATGAAGAAAGAACTAAAGATGTTCAAGAAACTGCTGAGTCCGGATTACCCAGAATGCTCTGCAAGCGAGGAGGAGGAGCAGGAGGAGGAGGTTGGTCAGAACCAAGTCAGAGAAGGGACTCTGAAGATCACACTGCATGTCCTGAGGAAGATGAACCAGACAGAACTTGCCAACAATCTACATATAAGTAAGAGCTCTGGTCATATTACATCCCTTACCTATTTCAGTAAGATAAATTCCATGTAATAAAATTATATTTACTGTATAAGTTAAAACAATGAGTGGGCTGAGTGACATTGTGCTTGACTCTAAAAGAGTTCAATAAGTCTGTAAATGCAAGTCCTAACGGATCGTTTGCATTATCAACATGAATGTTAAAGTCTTTATCAACATTAAATTTGAAAATACTTCTATCATTTAAGAGTGTAGAACAAAAGCCATCATAGCAATTATTTAAGAATTGGCTTACTAGTCATATTGACTATCTCAAGTATGAAAAGCTTGCTTTTAAAAAAAAATGGAAGAATGAATGTAAATTTTGCCAGATAATTCATTTTCATTTAAGAAGAAAATTATATGGCTTTGGGGAAAGAAGATCCATAGTGTATGGTTAGTTAGTTGTTCAAGAAAAATGTTTTTTTTTTTTCTCCAGTGATAAGCAGTATATTGTAGTGGTGTATATGGTTATATAAGTCTATTAGGGTTTTCTGATGCTAAACAATTCTGATGCTATTTTGATCAAATGTAACTTATTTGTAACTGCAAAGATTTTACTTTCTATCTTCCAGAACATGCCCCCTTTTGTATGAAAAAGCACAAATCCAGATTAAAAAGACAGTTTCAGAGAATCAGTGAAGGAATGTCAAATAAAGGAAACTCAAGACCTCTGCGTGAGATATATACAGAGCTGTATGTCACAGAGGGAGAGGGTGAAGAGGTCAATAATGAACATGAGGTGAGACAGATTGAGATGGAATCCAGGAGACCAGGGACACTGGAAACAAGAATCGAATGCAATGACATCTTTAGATCCTCACCTGGACAAAACAAGTCCATCAGAACTGTGATGACTAAAGGAATTGCTGGAATAGGAAAAACCGTCTCAGTGCAGAAGTTCATTCTGGATTGGGCTGAAGGAAGGGCAAATCGGGATGTTCATTTCATATTTCCACTTCCATTCAGAGAGCTCAATTTGATGATGGAGAATAATATTACCCTGATGGAGCTTCTTTATCAGTTTTTCAATTATACAAAAGAACTCAGCAAAAAAGATTTTGATGACTTCAAAGTCCTTTTTATCTTTGATGGTTTGGACGAGTGTCAACTTCCTCTAGATTTCTGGAACAATGATGTATTGTGTGATATGACAGAATCAGCCTCAGTGGATGTTCTCCTGACGAACCTGATCAAGGGGAATCTGCTTCCTTCAGCTCTCCTCTGGATCACCTCTCGACCAGCAGCAGCCAGTCAGATCCCTCCTGAGTGTGTTGACCAGGTCACAGAAGTGCGAGGATTCAACGACCCTCAGAAAGATGAATATTTCATGAAGAGAATAAGTGATCAGAGTCTGGCCAGTAGAATCATCACACACATCAAATCATCAAGGAGTTTATACATCATGTGCCACATCCCAGTCTTCTGCTGGATTTCGGCCACCGTTTTAGAGAGAGTGTTGAGTGAAGCAGAGAATGCAGAGATTCCCAAGACTCTCACTCAAATGTTCACATACTTCCTGGCTTATCAGATCAAACTGAAGACCCAGAAATATGATGGGAAATATGAGGTGGATCTTCAGCAGGCCAAGAAGAACATCTTTTCACTGGGAAAACTGGCTTTTGAACAACTGGAAAAGGGGAACCTAATCTTCTATGAGGAGGATCTGAGGCAATGTGGCGTTGATGTCACAGAAGCATCCGTTTACTCAGGACTCTGCACCCAGATCTTTAGAGAGGAGCTTGGGCAGTACCTAGGGAAGGTGTACAGCTTTGTTCATCTGAGCTTTCAAGAGTTTCTTGCTGCTTTATTCAACCTACTTTTTATTTTTCAAGATAATGAAACTAAACGTAGCATCACAGATTTATTGAAGAGTGAAATAGACAAGGCCTTACAGAGTAAGAATGGGCACTGGGACCTTTACCTCCGCTTCCTTCTGGGTCTCTTACTGGAGTCAAGTCAGACTCCCTTACAAGTCCTCCTGACACAGACAGGAAGTAGATCTGACAGCAAACAGGAAATAGTTAATTACATTAAGATGAAGCTCAAGGAGGACCCATCTCCAGAGAAATCCATTAATCTGTTTTACTGTCTGAATGAAATGAATGATCAATCACTAGTAAAGGAAGTTCAAAAATACCTGAGCAGAAGTGTCCATTGTCTCTCTGGAGCCAAACTCTGTCCTGCTCAATGGTCGGCTCTGGTGTTTGTGTTGCTAAACTCAGAAAACGATCATTTTAAACTGAGTAAATTTTGCAAATCAGAAGAAGGTCTTCTGAGGCTGATGCCAGTTGTCAAGGCATCCAGATATGCTGAGTAAGTATTGTACTATTTAAAATATTGTGCTTAAATTTTTCTTGTTTATTAATGTTTAATATTAGATTGGAAAAAGGGATTGAAACTAACTTTTTCACCCACCAGATAATTTGGACGGATTTTTTAGATTAATGGCCATTTATAACTTTCATCCAAAAAGAAGCAGAAGAATTAAACAAACGACCATTGCAAATCATTTTGTGCCAGTACTTTTTTGTGTTTCTGACATTGACAAAAAAAAATAACATCTCAGTATTTTTGGTGATTTTATCGATAAAGATAATTAAACAATATTTTGCTGAGTATTGTGCAGGTACCTTAAGGCCTACCATAAAAAGCCGACTAATTCTTAATTCTTATTTCATGTTCTTCATATTCTGTGTGGTCAGTTTGCAGTGACATTTAATTAGTCAATTATAATAATAATAATACATTTAGGCTGTTACTAAACAAATGAAATCATTATTAACAAAGTTCATCCTTGCAGAAGTTGCATGTAAGGTGGCATTTAGATGTATTTACACAAGTTGATTAAAAAATGTAGTAGAATTTTACCTTTTCTCCAGCAGAGCACTGATTGACTAACGTGATCTCATCAGAATTTGCGTATTTCACGTAAAATGTGGTTTTACAAAACATTCCTTCATTTGCACAGACACTACAACATACTTAAATTGGTATTTATGAATAAATGTAATGCTTTCTCTTTTAGTCTAAGTGATTGTAATCTGACCGAGAAGAGCTGTTCAGCACTGGCCTTGGCTCTTAAATCAAGCTCGTCATGTCTAAGAGGTCTGGAACTGAATTACAACAACATGCAAGGTTCAAGACTGAATCTGCTCTCTGATGGTCTAAAGAATCCACATTGTAAACTGGAGACACTAAAGTAAGACTGTAAAGCAATTTTTATATGCAAGGTTAAATGTATGATAAACAAAAATAAGGGTAGACAAATTATATATTTAATAGTGTGAAAAATAAATGAAGTAGACATAGATATCCTGAAGGATAGTTAAACAATTATTTTTTTCTTCAGTTGTTTAGCATATGAATCAAGTATAGCTCACAAAAAGGGGGGTCTGTTGTATTATTTATTACTTATTTATGACTTCGTATTTTATCCTCATGTTTGTAATTTTTTTTGAGGTACTAACTGAATTGCCTTGATATCATTGAGTATCCAAAACCTCTCGTTGTTCATCAACGTTCATCAGTGAATCAATAAGACTGCAGCACTAGCCAATGTGTGTTTAGCTAGAAGTGTCACAGCGCAGATTGACATCTGCAAGAGCGATTCAAACATGTACAGAGCATGTCAAGTTGAACACACCTAGTTTACACCGGTTACACTCAGAGATGTGGCTCACATGTGACACTATATTGTGAATGCATCGCAACACCCTTCAAAAGCTACAGTATTGGTGAATTATTGTTAGAAAATTAAAATGATCCTTTTCCGTACTAGCATTTCGACTGCTTTTCTGAAAAGATCTTCCTCGATAGTCTACTACATGACCTAAAGCACGTTACATGATCGTTGATCACACTGTAGCATTATGCTTCATTAGACAATAAATAAGATTTATATTTTGCATTTACTTAAAGTGTTTGTAATAACTTTCAATGATTGCTGTCTAATATGTGTTTTGGTCATGTATGTTCCTAAAAAAAATATTATTTCCTTTTGAGTTAGAACTAGTGTTGAGAAAAAGACAGGCATACAGCTTAGCTGCTAATGTTCATCAGTAAATCTTTGGAAGATTAATAGAAATGATGATGTCTGTCTGAGCTATATGCCTTTTAAAATGAACACGCACTAGTGTAAAGGTAGCATAACAGATGTGTAAACTGAAAACTATTTGAACTTCTTTAAAACTATTTGGACTGGTTTATAGTGTTGGATATATTGTGTTTGTATGTACGGTGGCTCAGGAGATGAGGCTCTGAGTCTGTATAAATGTCAACAAGCTAAAAAAAACTATGAGACAATGTCATCTGATTTAAAAAAATTGGTGTCATTCAGTAACTGGTATCGAACTCAAGGTATCATTATCGGTACTGAAATGTTTGGTACAATACCCAGCTCTATTCAAGTTGTTCTCTGTGTTTTGCAAAGTGACATGGTCTGTCAAGTCCTAAATCAATGAAACATAGTCTATATGAATTTAATTGGATGTTTTTTTTTTTTCTGACATTTATGTTCAGATTTCATATATGCATATTATTTTAGGAAAAAAAAAAAGATAGACAAACATGCTACCTGTCATTTTGTGAATTTCTGTTCTTTTTACAATCCTGACGTTAAGCTAATCTTTTTAGCTAAGGGTTTTCTGTTCTCTTTAGGCTATTTTTGAAAACAGTTTAGAAATTGAACTGATCTGATGTTACTGTTTTTGCAGGTTGTATAACTGTAATATCACAGGGGAAGGTTTTGCCACTCTGACTGCAGCTCTGAGATCAAACCCCTCACACCTGAGAGAGCTGATTTTAAGCTGGAATACACTAGAAGACTCAGGAATGAAGTTGTTCTCTGATCTACTGCAGGATCCACACTGTAAATTGGAAAAACTACAGTGCGTTCTTTTAGTATATAACTATATTATAGTGTTATTAGGTATTAGGTCTTGTTATTGTGTTGCTAAACAAGTCAAGTATGGATTACTTGATTCCTATCGGTCAGTTAAAGCACTTAGGAGTCAAATATAAATTATGACCATGCCGTTGCCTTATAACTGACCACTGACCTGCTACCTACATAGTAATGCTCATCAGAAATTATATCTTGGACCAACTTTAAAGCAATACACTAATTTGCTACAGCCAATTTAGATCCAAAAGTAAAAAAACAACAACAACAAAGGGACAAAAAGAGCATTCGAACCAATTATCTTGGACTTTAAACCATGATTTTAAACCAATATCACTTTACTGCACTTTAAATCACTGACAAATGAGAATCTTTAGATCATCAATATTATATCAAATAAATCTAAGAGATTATCAATAGAACAACCTGTTTTCAAAATCATTAGTTGTAGCCTGAAGCTGAAGTGCAGTTTTGTCATTTTAAATGTGGTTCAGACAGTCTCCTGTCTAATTGAGCAATATATGGACAGAATCAGCTGCAGTGGATAAACAGGCTCTTCTAACTGTATATTCTTTATAGATTGTCTCACTGCAATATTGGAGAGGAAGGTTGTGCTTCTCTGGTTTCAGCTCTGAGATCAAACCCCTCACACCTGAGAGAACTGAATCTGAACAATAATACTCTTGGAGACTCAGGAGTGAATCTGCTTTCTAATCTACTGAAGGATCAGCATTGTAAACTAGCGAATCTGCAGTAAGTTTAACTATTTTACCTTTCACCACATATTTTTGCTGTGGGGAATGTAATTGATTACAGAATTTTTTTTTCACTAAATCTGAGCATACCACTGACACTATATGTTGTGTAAAAAGATTGTTTTCCCTCTTTCATTCTGCAGACTGGAATTTTGCAGCTTTGGAGAGGAAGGCAGTGCTTCTTTGGCATCAGCTCTGAGATCAAACCCCTCACACCTGAGAGAACTGAACCTGAGTGAGAATAAACTAGGAGATTCAGGAGTGGAATTGCTCTCCAATCTACTGAATGATCCACACTGTAAACTGGAAAGACTATAGTGAGCTTTATTTTAAAAGTGGATTGTATTATGTACACTCATGCTATATTATTTTATTTATTATATATTTTTTTCCTTCTTTCCTTTTGTATTAAATCTTAATACAAACACACAAAAACAGCATTTTACATCTAATAAAGACATATGGCAAGCATATTAGTGTTTACACTGCAAAGGATACTTGGACCTCTTAACGATCATTGCATTAGTTACCCTGGAATTGCAGCGGCTATTTAATTTTTTTTTTTATTTATTACTATTTTGTAGTACACTTTTTTTCTTAAATGAATGTGTTCACCCAAAACTTTAAGATGTGTTTCTTCTCTCTGTAGTCTGTGTTGCTGCAGTATTAGTGAGAAGGGATGTGATGCTCTAATCGCAGCTCTGAGCTCAAATCCTTCACACCTGAGAGAACTGAATCTGAGCAGAAACAATACAGGAGATTCAGCAGTGAATCTGCTCTCTGATCTACTGAAGGATCCAAACTGTAAACTGGAGAAACTGCAGTGAGTGATATGTTTTTGTTCTTCCAAAGATTTTGCAATTAATCTTTGAACTGCACAATTTCAAAACTTTCAGCAGATGTTTCATATTTATTAAACTGAATAAAACTATGTGAATTACCTACATAGAAAATATATATATATTTGCATTGGTCCAGGGATGCCCAATCCTGTTCGTTGAGATCTACCTATCTGTGGAGTCAAGTTCCAACCCAGATCAAGCACCCTGTTCTGTAATTATCTAGTGCTCCTGAAGATTGCTTGGTTCAGTTGTGTTTGTTCAAGGATGGAGATGTTTCAGGATAGACCCAGCATAGTCTCTAAATTCCTGGTCTAGTCCTAGCTTCTTGGATAATTGCTAAGTGTGAGGAATTGGCACTGATGCCAATAAGAAGAACTGCTACCTGAGCGTGGCAACCAGACTGAAAAGAGACTTACAGGCTAAATAAAATGACAGTCACCTCATGTGTGCTTTTCTGTAAGGATCTGTCCATTCTATATAGTATTCAGTGAAAGACAAGTAGAATAATTTTAGCCATGAACTTTGAGTAACAAAACTAATTAACCCCCCCCCCACTTGTTACTGTAATATTATTAACATCTATTAATAGATATTGTTTACAGTGACTTTATAAAAAAGTGCAATTATTTCTTATCACTTTTGAGACAATTTGCATACTAGGCAGTACTCAGATAATAATTCAGATACTTAATAATGAATAATTTTTAATGAAATTATCTTTCCATGTTCTTCAGGCTGGAATTCTGCTGTATTGGAGAAGAAGGTTGTGCTGCTCTGGTTTCAGCTAAGAGGTCTAAGAAAACACACCTGAAAGAACTAAATCTGAACTATAATAAAATAGGTGATTCTGGAATAAAGCTGAATTCTGGTCTACAAATGGATCCACACTGTAAGATAGAAAAACTACCGTGAGTTACTCATTTACTTTTTTCTTTTTACATTTGCTCTTTTTTACTTTTCACTTAGCTAAAATTACATTTTTAATTGACACACACACATATATATATTATATATCGATGCCTCTGAAATTAATATAAATGTCTAATCTTTCTTTTTAATATTTTATAGTACTGACTCTCTCCTGAAGCTATCTACAAATGACAAACGAAAACCAAAACAACACTGCTATCTGTCATAAACAGGAAAAGCTAATGCTCCCTGATATTTAGTTAATTTATTGGCCATTTAATGGGTGTAAGGAACATACACTTGTTACACTGTCTTAAGGTAGGAGGTGTATTTTCTAAAGGTCAGTCCCGAAGGCCAGGATCAGGAGATGTAATTCATATTTACATGAAGTCATATTTAGAAAGTAATCATCAAGTGTGAACTTACATGATGGATGCTAAATACTTTTGATGATGAGGACTTGACAGGATAGGCTTCTCCTAAACCTCTTTTTAGAACCCATCAGGTCTTGGTAAATAATGTTGGTAAACAAATTTAGCTTGCTTTAGTACAAGTAAGGGACAGAGAGGTTTAAAAAATAGAGATGGAAAAGAAAAAACTACTGTGCAAGGTGAAAGAGAAAGAGAAATAGCGCCGCTGCAGTAATGGTAGTGATCACATTTTTTTTTATTTTAAGCATTTATTAAGTTAAATGATATGCATGTTACTTATCTAACTTATTATTTGAACCTGTGTACAGTTAAAATACAGAAATGTGCAATAGTAAATAGACTTGATAAAAACACTGTGTGTGATACTTAAATAGCTTAGTGACACCCAACACTAAAATGATTTAATTAATCAAACAAGAGTTTTAACATAAAGCCCTAATGTACAGAACAGATGAGGGAAAAAATGTTGTAAATTATACTGTAAATTAGTTTTATTTTTTTTTTTACTGCCAAAACTACTTTAAGCTGTATGTTTGATATAAACAGAAACTGTACAATTACATCAATGCATGCAAATACATTTAACTAATACATTTATTTTAGAACTGTATGCTCTTCTGGTACATCATTTCAGGTGTATGTAACCTTGAAAATGTTAATAATCTGTTTAAAATGTAATAAAGCAAAGAAATTATAACATCACAACAATATGACCACACTCTTATTGTACAGTATTGTTGGATTGTGACCTTTATTAAAGGGAAGCAGCTTCAGAGGGTAGAAGAGTAGAAACAGAAGTGTTTTAGGTCACAGTTTGAGCTGGGACAGAGTGTGTTTTTCCTGCGGGAGATGTGTTCTTTAGTGTAAGCCCTGCATTGTCAAAGGTCTTTAATAACGGTTTTATTAAAAGTGTATTTTGTGTTATTTGCTGGTTCGTTAATGTAACAGTGAAACACATTTTAAGTACTGCAAGTAATTTTTTTTTCTGATCGGCCTGGCTAGTTATTTAGATTAAGAACTACACTGACATCTGAATACAACACTACTTCTACTAATAATAATAATAATAATGTAAACATAAGTCATTTATAATAAATTTAGCATGGTGTCGCAATAAGCAACAAAACCTAGCCAAAGGGTATAGATCTGTATTATTAGTAGTCAAACATAATCGGTTAGTCTAGCTTCGTTACGACTATCTTGTCTTAAAGTAAAACAAACACCGACTTTCACCAAAATATTTATTTTTTTCATTTTTTCTGCCTCAACTCCAAAGATGGCATTTTTATATAATACACAAAACATCACTGCACGCATACTCCCAAAATAAAACAGATTAAAAAACAAATCAACAGACATTTCAATGGTATACTTACTTTCGAGCGACAGCTAGGAATAGTACAATATTTATCATCCTAAAAGTCATTAACAGGATTTTTTTTGTCACATGCTCCAGACTGTGGATAAAACCAGAGACAGATAACAAAAAGCGCGTTCCCAACAGATATCTGAAAAAAGATGTCTGCGTCCATTCGGCGTCCCCACAAAAACACTCCCAGAGTCCTTTGAAACAGAATGAAGTCACAAGCGGCCCTGGAGCTCAGTGGAAGATGATCTTTTTGTGTTTGGTGTTGGGGATTTGCTCTCGGCTCTTCAGTCTCCGGACGGCTTCTCTCATGTGTTTGGGCTGCAGAGGAGGCGTGTCTCCCCACTTCTCGCACACATCCAGAGCTGAAGAGGAAACGAAAATAATAATAAATCAATGAATGAGCCACGCGCTTTATAGCCGAATCGTGCTTTAGTGTCTTACCAACCTTCCTCAACAATCTCCCCGGCAAACACCTTGGCAATTCCTGACATGGCGATGACCACGTTCTGAGAGACGGAGGATCCTGTGATGGACTGAATCAGCTGGAAAACACAAAAATACATTCCGGACATCATGTTAGAAATTCTAGGATAATAGGGAAGGATCTTATTACGCTTAGTATGTTATAATAAATGTTGCGTTCCTGTTTTTCTCGGATTGCCCGATAGCAAGTTCAAAAGACATCTTTTTTGTTCTTATGTCACTCCATACTCACTCTTTTAATGGCTGCCTTTGGGAAAGCGGCGCGTCGGTACATCTCGTAGCGATTCAGCTGCTCTTCAGAGAACGAGGACACTAAAACTCTACGGGATCAAAATGAGCAGTTTTGCATCTTAATACAGAATAACCCACGCAACTTAAGAAGCATCGTATATCGCATAAAGCTTACTGCATCTTTTGTATTTCATCTTCATCAACTTTATGGCGTTTCTCCTTCTTCTTGTCGTGCTCCACTTTCAGTTTTTTAGCAGCAGGAGGATGAAGTGACGAAGATCCCTCTTCGTCTTCCTCACCGGCGGCGGCGGCAGCATCTTCTGCGGACCTCTGAAGCGCAAGCGGATCAATCGTGAATGAATGCATTTCTTTCGGATCATATCTCGTCTCTGCGACTGACAAACGGACTCACGGCTTTGCCCTCCTCTCTGGCAGCGGCCTGGACAGCAGCGGGTTCAGAGGCTTTACCGCCGGCCCCCGGAGCGTCCCCGGGCCCCTCGCTCGGTTTGGCTCTCTCTGTGGGCCCGCTTGCTTCTCTGAACCCTGCGTCAGGTTTCACACGGGCCGGGTCTGCCATGCTCGGGCTGACGGATTAAAGTCAGAGGAGGTCAGTTCAATAAAGAGTGCAGAACACACTCATTTAGTTTATGCTCGGCTGACAAAAACATAAAAACTCTCTCCCTTTAACTATCCCAACTACGCCATTATTTATTCTATTTTTCACGATACGGTTCAATTGCCTTGTGCAATAATTCTGACAAAGACTAAATCTATTGCATTTTTCCACGTGACTTAAACTTAAATTTGAAGATACCGCAAAGTTATTTTTGAGGCCTATGTCCTGTACATTAATTTGAATGTATATATATCTTTTTTTGTTCAATATAGCCTCTTAATTCATTCTCGTATCTCTAATTCATTGTTCTTTATAAGGGACAAGGCTGTTTTTTTTTTCAAATTATATCTGTATTATTTGTAATATGGCACTCATTGCATATTTTGATATGAGCCATACACTACGTTAGCTGACGATAACTGAATACATTAAATGATTTAAGGCTTTCATTGTAGCTGTTTCAGAAAAGATACTGTTGAGATATGAGTGTTTTTCATAGCTGCAAAGCATTCGTTGCTATATTTACTGACACAGTACGATATTTACATTGTGGTAGGTTTGTGGATAGACATTTACATTCGATTAGGTCTGAATTTGAACAAACTTGCATGCTAATATCCGCTTATTGCGCAAACAACAATTAATAACATACCTCAGACCGACAACCGCGTAGAAAACAGCGCTTAAGAAGAGCAGGGAGTCAAATAAAAAAGTATCTTCCTCAAAATACCCGTCTCCAGACGGAATTCAGACTCGGTACAAACAACTTCCGGTCCGCTTCAAAATAAGAGTCCACGTCCACGGATTAATTTCGCGCGCTGCTGTAGATCTCTGAAGCGTCGGGCGGCGCTCTCTGACACATAATAACACTCTCAGGGGCACAGAAAGACGAATCATTCATTAAAACGCTTTCGAACCCAAGCAACTCTTCGTCTAATTGAACATATTAAAGTAACCGTAATTGTTTAAATCGATTACTTTCACGAATTCGCACGTGCTATTTAAAACATAGGTTTTAAAACACGAACCTGTCTGTGATTCGTCCATCCCGACAGGCGCTGGGAGACGTACTGAATGACACGTGACATGCGGTTTTTCTTCACCAGGGGTTTGAAGACATTTTTTTTACACAATTAAAAAAATAGACATTTTAAAAATGTTCGAAAATTGCATTTCAGAAAATGTTATATTCATTGGGTAGTAATGCACACTGAGGATTTTAAATATATATATATTTTTTACATTCATTTATTAATAGAAATGTCTCTTTCAACACATTGTTATATTTTTCGATATTAACTATCATTTATTGCCATTCATTCCACCCAAATAATCTATTTTTGTGTGTTTCTGTTGTAATATATATATATATATATAATATATATATATATCTATATATATATATGCCACATAAATTGTTAGAAATATCTATTTTTTATTTATACGATACAAATAATATATAATTTTATTATGTGATGCTTGTGAATCTGTGCTTAAATTAAAGCCCTTAAATAAATATTTATATATATATATATATATATATATATATATATATATATATATATATATATATATATATATATATATATATATATATATATAAAATCAATCCAAAAATAAGGACAATCAGTAAAACGTTTAATTAATAAATTTGACTTTAACTTCTTTATGTTGGTGATTCAATGATTATAAGACTACCTAAATTCTTCATCAAAACTTCCCTAAAAACCGATTTGGCTGTAGGTACACATTTTTATAATATTACATTAATAAGATTAAAATCCTCAAGATACGGCTTAATTACAAAATTACCAAGAATAGGACCAATAGGCCCACAAAACCAAAATTTTTAAGCAAAATGCAGAAATCTTATTACGTCGCTGTGTGTCCCGTAAATGAACTTTAATAAGAGACTCCTCTGATCATTTCTCAGCCGCAGCTCTTTCTCATACACCCTCGATAAACCGTCCCGGTTTCCTCCTCCACTAACCAAGCACGATAATGAAACCCGCGGACGCCGCTCCAGCATCATTAGCGTAATTAAACGACTGCGCGTGATTCGGAGCGAACGCGACGTCACCGAGGAGCGTGCCCGTCGAGGAAGTGACGTGTCGATCCGTGCCAGAGGAAGTTTGCGCGGCGCAGGGAGAGAAGTTTCCCCGGAGCGGATGCGCTTGGAGCGGGAAGAACCCTGACACAGCCGCCGCCGCCGGACCGAGCGCACCGGAGCGGCAAGAGAGCGCGTCGTGCGGCGCGTGGATGCGTGTTGCGGCGTTGGAGAGGCGTGCAGTGGGTTCGTGTGGCCGTGTGATCGTCTCTCCGCCGCTCCTCCCGCTCGCTGCGAGATGGGGAAGGAGCAGGAACTGCTGGAGGCGGCGCGCACCGGGAATCTGGTCGCCGTTGAGAAGCTCCTGTCCGGGAAGAGACAGTCGGTCGGGTCGGCCGCCGCCGGAGGCTCCGGATCAACCGGGAATATTGGGAGCGGCGGGCACAGCTCTTCACACCCGCTCTCCAGTCTGCTCAGGTAAGACGAGAAAACCGCGCAGGAGACGCCGAGACCCAGCGGGGCTAGTTGTCACACTTTACTCTTCACCGACACCTCTCAGGCTTTTAATCGCTTTCCGCGTACACACAGACATTACCGTCCCAACGATACAAACGGTGAACGTTTCCCGGGAAAAAAAGAGCATTACAAGCTGCATAACGCTGTGCTGTCTGCGGCGGGGCATGTTGTCACACTCCGGGGGAAGTCGTCCAAAGGCGAACTGCGCTCAAATGTAAAAAAAATAAATAATATATATATATATATATATATATATATATATATATATATACACACACACACACATATATACAGTCTGGAGTCTGAGGGTAAAATATATCAGCATATTGAGAAAATCGCCTTGAAAGTTGTCCAAATGAAGTTGCTAATCAAAAATTAAGATAGGAAAGGTACAAAATATGTTCTTTACTTCATATACTAATAATATTTGGCATGAAAGAAAAATCAGTAATCAATATATTGTTGGCTATTGCTGCAAATATACCTGTGCTATGTGATTTTTGTTTTGTAGGCCGTGGTCAGTGTAGCTTTTGTAGACAGTGGTCAAAAAGTGGCCATTAGCACAATTGAATCTTGACTCAAAACCTTACCGTTATTATTAGCTAAAGCCCCTGTTGTTGTATTTTTGGTTGCAAGTGCGTTTCTTCTTCTTAAACCCTTGCATTACTGTTGTCTTTCAAAAAAAAGCAGCTCAAGGAATCATTCCTTTTTTTGCAACGTAAACATGTTCCTCTTTAAGTCACGAAAGCGTGAGCGATGTGCGCCGTCGTCCCATCCATTACCAAGCACAGAAACGGCGATGTCGTAATACTGAGCTACAGGACGTTCCCTGCCAGATGTGATCTGCACATGTATTTTCAATGTTGCTGTGCGGGAGAGTGTGATACAGATGCAAATTATTCTCGATGCAGTGTTTGAAAGGAGAGCCGATCACATTTGCATGCACTTGAGCCGCTTTGGAATAGCTCTGATTCAGTTTAGCATATCAAAGTCCAGTCTGAATATGTCTCGGACTGGATTTTGAGCTCTTCGTAGATGTGGTTTGCTGCGTCTTGCCTGTTAAACGTCCGTATGGACGTCTGATACGTTATCGTTCGTAACTATCCACCTTGTTACACGTGCCATTTTTGACCCACACGCACAGAATCTTCCCATTACTTCCGCAAATTTATCAACTGGTCTACATGCAGAGGCCAGAAATCGTGCCATCCGTCCTGCCCAGCCTTTCTCCCCGTCAGAAGTCTTTGTGTCCACTGGCATCTGTGTGTCTCGCCTGGCGCGGTGGATCAATGTCTGGCAGGGCTCTATGGTGAGAAAGACCGGCTCAGCGTGTGTCGGAGGTAAATAAACGGATGATCGTCTGGAACCGGTGCCAGCAGGAGAAGAATAAAAGACCGCTCTCTGTCTGTCCTCCCTCTGCTCACAGGCCAGAGATCTTTAAGAGCATCAATCTGTATTTACTTACCAGAGACTGAATTATTGGCAGGTGTTAAAGGGAGTGCTGTGTTTGCAGCCTGTCGTTTGGCGTGTGTGTATTGTAAATGTCAATAGCCTTTTGTGGCGTGAGTGTGTCTTACTCTGCTTGTGTTTACAGTGGCAGTGAGATTCAGTCCCTCACAAATCTGCTCTTATTAACCTAATAACAAGGCCAGTTGCAGAACATCAGTGGCAATCAAACACGCATTAATAATACACATTATGATTACTCAAGCAAATCAGTAAAGACTTACTTTCAGGTTGTGACCTTAAAACACTATAACATTTATATTTAGACATTTAGCAGACATTTATCCAAAGTGACTTAACTGAGGAAATGGAAGCAATAAAAATAAACAAAAGGGCAATGATATGCAAGCGCTATACCGAGTGTCAGTTAAGATGGTCTGGGATTCATGGTAGCGTTCATTGGCCAAGACCCACACATGAGGCTGTTTGACTGACAGTCAAACAACCAATAACAGTTTGTTTACTTTCATACAATAAATAAAAAGAAACAGATATAAAAGAAAAAAATAAAGAAAGCTGTGTCTTTTTTTTGTTTTGGTTAATTGTAGGGATGCACCGATAATGGTTGAAATGCGCATTTCATCAAAGTGGATTTGAGCAGCTCGTCAGTGAACAATTATTTGTAAACTAATCCGTTTTGACATTTGAATTAACATTTGAATAACATAATCAGCTCCTTGGATATTCTGAAATGGTAAACTTGCTTGGTTGCGCACCCGGTACAGCCTTGCACTTGCAGTCAGGAGCCTTTGTGATGATAACACAGATCAAACACTTGCAGGTGTAAGCTAAAACGGTTGCTTTCGGCTAGGTTTGTTGTAGGTGGTCCGTTATTTTCAAAAGTAATAGGAGTATTAAACTTTTACTGCCGCTTATTGGAGCTGCTGTGACGCATGCAAAAATATAAAACCACATTTACGTCCATCTATTTTGGAGTAAACTGACTTTAAAAATGTCACACAATATTCAGGAAGTAGTATAATGTCCAGAAATGTCACCACAGGTATGTGCTGCATAGTGTAATGATCAAACACAGCAGAGTTTTGATGAAGCAGTAATCATCTGATCCATCTAATCAGGCGCTTCAGGTTATTTGAAGAGTACGTGGTATGTGTGTTGGAGCAGAGTTTGACACACTTGGATTAAAATCAATACAGGGTCTAGGCACATTTCTATGAAGAAAGAAATACATTGAAATTGGAAATGGAACAACAATTAACAGTTTAAACTAAAAGTCGCACTTTTTAGGTCTCCGGTGTCAGTCATATTGTACATGACAAGTAGCCTTCTTAGATTTGATGTCAGGGATCTGCAAGCGTCATAATCACTGTGCCGTATTGAATGCGCCATGTTGCAATGCCAATGGATTAGACCTATGTGAAATTACCAGGGTATTGTAGACTTAGCTAGTGCTCAACTGATAAGGATCGTCAGTAACTTATTCAAATTCAGGTAACTAAAGATGTACTTGATTGCTGACATATTGTTGATTCACACAGAGATGGGATGTATACCAATTCGCTGGAAATTAAATGAACTTTAAACTGAATTTAAATGAACTTTTTCATGAATCAGAAACCGATGTATGTGTTAGGAGCGCTATTGGTAGATGTGAAACTGACACAAATGGCAGCTACTAAATCTGTAATCGGCCACCCAGAGTGGTTGAACGATGAGCACAAAGTGATTATCTGATACGTCTTGATATACAGAGGAAGCACTAGATATCATTCTTATCTGTATGCTTTAGCTGCAAGTGGGCTCCTTGTAAGCAGTGTTTTGGACGGATCTCCTGAAATGCTCAGATAGCTGCTTCTGTATTTGCAGTGGTTCTCAGATGAGCTTCTTCTCATCAGTAGTGGCACATCTGTACTCATTTAAGAGCCCGGAGTGGCTTTGGTTTCATTGAATGCTGACATTTCAGGCCTCTGTGGACGCTATCCTGCATTTGCCAAAGCCCTGTCACTCGGATAGTCCCAAATTGTTCCCTCACACTAGACACTTCCTTTTTCTCTCTTCGCTCCGATTGTATCGTGTTATGTTCTGTGGAACACCAAAAATGTTTTCGAGAACGTACACTGTGTATGTGCAAGAAGCAATGGCTGTCAAACTCCAAAAAGGACAAAAAAAGTGATTTGTAGAGCTCACATGCTATATTCCAAGTCTTTGAAAGTCACATGACAGTTTTGTATAAGGAACAGTGTGAAATGAGTATAGAAATCACTGAAAATCCTGTTTGACAGCTGTGGTGGTTCTCATTCATAATATGGAAATATGTAGCTGTTTAATAACTCAATTTAAAGCAGACACGAGTGTGAGTAAGTGGTAAAGGAATTTTTGGATGAACTCTCTTTACGGCCGTGAACATACCTGCAAAGTGATGGAAAGACTTGTCTCTGTGCACCAGAGTTTTTCTAATGGAAACCAAAGAGCAGCACTTGCACAGTTTTTTTGCTTTCTGTGTACTGCGTGGAACGAGGCGTCAAGTTGAGACTTGCCGTTTTGTTTTGAAAGAGTCTGAGTTTTGAGAGTTTTCTCTCTCTCTCCTGCTTGGAATGTCGTTTTAACATGGCGGCGTCTGCAGATTTGGACACGCTGCCTCACCGGTGTTCATAAGTGAGCTCATCTGCTTATACACATTGTGTCCACATGTGTTTTCAACATTCTTCTGAGATATACTCGTCTGTCCATCTGTCAAATGCTTGACTGTCCACCTATTTATTTGACTGTTTGAGCTCAGGAGAGGTTAGTTAAGTTCACTGCTCTGGTTTTACTTGACTCATCAATAGTTTAAGGAGTGTGCGAACAATCAGACAAACATCGATGCTGTCTGTACTCCAGATCACGTGCTGAGTGCCTTTTTAAGCTTAAGATGACACGTTCCTCCATAATTATATCATCAAATAACACAAATGTATTGAGTGAAGAGCCATTTGACTCTAGGTTTTTTTAACGTTGTTATGAGAGTAGGCTTGTATGACTGGACTGAATTCTCAATACATTCTCTAGAGGTTTTATTAGATGCATTGCGACCAAAGGGCTCAGAGCTTTAAAGTCAAATGTGCAATCTCCTCTGCTGGGAAGACTCCTCAACCTCAACCATTTACGTGTGCTACACCGAATCCGTCTGCAAAACTTCTGTAAAAGTGCTGAGTGTTATTTATCTAGAGATCACGTTAGATGCTGTTCGCACAGACTGTCACTTTTGATTCCCACAAAACCTGGCGAAGGGAAGTTTCTCTGAAGGACGGCCAGTGTTGTGGTGGATTCCTGCGGGGGACATGAAAGGGCAGGTGCTTCCTGAAGAACCGCAGCGTCTGGGAACCGAACGGGAGTGTGGTTGCGCTGTTAACGCGGACGACAGAACTGTCAAGATGAAGCGAGGTGAAACGGAGAGCAAAAGTGAGAAACAATCCGCGCTGAACTCACTCGAACAAGTGGTTTAACGCAGTAGGCATGCCGTTAAGACTGCGAGGAAGCCGCTGTATTTAGTTTTTCGCTGTTTTATTTTTTTCGTAATCGGTTGGTGATCGTGCTTTTGAATATTTCATGCTAAATCATAGTTTGGTATTACCGTCATGCAGCTTCAATCGTTGTAACAACAAAGAGTTCAGTTGTAACTAGTTCTGGGGGTAACACGTTACGAGTAACTTGAGTTAAGTAATTGGATTACTTTTTTCAAGTGACTAATAAAGTAATGCTTCACTTTTAAATTAACTAGAAAATATCGCAAAGTAATCCTCTCTCCATCTCGACGGTTACTTTTTTGTGAAGTAACGCAATATTGTAGTGCATTACTTTTAAAAGTAACTTTCCACAACACTAACGGTAACACTTTATTTTAATCACCACTAACCATTAACAAATTGCTTACTAGCATTCGTATTACTGTTATATTGGCTGTTTATTTGTACTTATAACGTTTTATTTTGCACGAACATATTTTAGATCCTGTAATCCAAACCTATACCTAAACTACTAAATATTAATACGCAACAAATTAGAAGACATGACCAATTCAACCTAAAATGTGTCAAGCAGCTTAAAATGCGCTATACTGTATCTACCCTGTAAGAGTTTTGCTGTAGGATAGTTGGCGCTTTATAGAGGTAAGGTTTTGTTTCCCGATTTCGTGTTGTGTGAATAACACACAAAGCTCTGTTTGATGTGGCTGCTTCACACCTCATTGTTGAGTGGTTTGGTGGTGAACTGTGTGATCAAGGACTGATCTGTATCACTTCCTGTTTTCATTTTACACTCGTTGGCTATATTTTGGGCAAAATCTGTTCAATTATATCCAGCCAAGATGACGTCTGCTTGCATGAGGTTCCACAGGCCTCAGTGAAACGTTTAGCGTTGGAAGTGTGGTATGCTAGTTAGCAAACTAGCTCCTGACATTTTTTTGCCAATTCAACCAAATTAAGCAAGTCCGTAACCAATTGTCGTTTCACCTATTTGCTTTTTAATCAGACGTGACATGATAATCCAATGCACAGAAAAAATCTCTATGGTTAAAGTTTTGGTTGTAACTAGTTGCAACTACAATACTCATGAATACTTATTATTCACTAGTATTTATTATCTGAGGTACTTAAGTGTTCTGCATAATATTGAAATAGTTTAGCTTTTTTTAAATTGCTTTCAAATAGTTACAATAAAAGAGAAATGGGAGATTTCACATAAGAGCTTGTAATTGATAGATTATTCAAACGAATACTTAACAAAATCGTTAGTCACAGCTGTAAAGAAAACCTCCTGTCAGATTGTAGCAGTCATTTAGTATGTGTTTTGAATAATGTTTCAGTTGTTTCACATGTGCTCTATTTGTCTTTTAGTGAGACAGTAGTGTGGTTGCACCGACAGAGCCCGCCCACAGGTGGTTCTTATTGGCTGTTATGTGTGATTGATTTTGCTGCTGTATCAATTTCTTGAATCTTACCTCATCAGATCACATCTGGTTTGGAAATGGTGCAAAATTTAATTTCTTCAGTTAGAGCATTAATTCATCCATTTATTTTTTTTTTTAAATCTTATCATCTGCTCGTCAACATGTGTATTTAAATAGTTCTGGGCAGCCGGTTTGTGCAGACAGTGAACATGCATTCAGAGGTCAGAAGTACACTTTCAATGCTATCAGGCTGAAGTTGGCATTTACCTGCACTTTTTAAAGCATGAAATAAACATATTCATGCATAATGTAAAATCAACATAGGTATTTTATTTCAACCACTAACCCCACCCCAGTGGCCCAGTCCTAGATTATACCATGCTTGATTTTAACATTATTTGCACACATTAAAATATTGAAAGAAGTCTCTTGTGCTCACCAATGCTGTTTATTTGATCAAATATGGTATGCTGAATATAAAATAGTTTGGTAATAATTATTAAAATGTAAAATGACTCGTCTTGACTAAGCGAGGGTAATTTCAGATTGCTCATTTAACAGTTCCCACTCTCAACCCTTGACACTCTTCACACCCTTGAGTCATTCTCAGTGGCTATTTCCACACACTCGCATTTAAATATTTCCTCTTGTACGCTCTTATCGCTGGGTGTGCGTTTAAATGTGTATTAAAGCTTCAGGATAAGATCAGTAGGAAGTGCTCTGTGTTGATTGTTGGTTATGAACCACAATGCACTGGGAGTGACTGACAAAATCCTTGACTTGAAATCATTTACCCTCACTTGGCTACACACACACACACACACACTGGAATGTGGTTTATCAGGAACTGAACATTAACATTAGAGCTTGTTGTTGGCTATTCCTGTAGCTATGTCGTAATTGACAGCCAAATCACCCTATCTGTGTTTGAACTAAATTTAGGAGATCTTTAACAGATTGAGTCTGGAGTGCATTGACTGGTAACTCAAACTGTACTGCTGTGGATGGCCAAACAAATAGTTTGATACCTTGTTTATTCACTTTGAAATGCATTTACTGCTGGAAAGTTGTTAGGAGTTTTCAGTCATGTTACTTGAGAATTTAAGGTGGTTATTACAGCAAGCATCTCTGGAAACTCCATTCAGAGTTCAGCAGTTGTTTTCTCAACTAATGGGCTATGAGGAATCTGACACCATCAGGATGGCATTCCAGGAACTGAACCGGACGAGAAGATCCTCTTTTTTTTTTTTCTTTCTAGGAGTGCAAAAACAGAATGGCCATTTCTCAAAAAACAAGAATGCTCGCTAACGTGCAAAAACGTTTATGTTCTGACAGAAAACGTATCTGAAATCCTGCGGACTAATCTTGCAAGGAAAAGTGTTGATGCACTAGTTATTAAGTCAGTACATGATTTACGTTCCCCTTTTTTTGGTTTCAGTATAAACTTGAGCAAAGGGAAGAACATTGGCTTCTGTTAGCTTCTCCTGTGTTTGTTGATCTGAACGTCCTCAATTCACCTCTCACTAAACAATGTCTGAATGATGTGACAACATGCTAGTAGAGGGTGTTATGTTAGCTTTGCTAATGCTAATGTCAGACTCATCAAATCAATCACTAAAGTCGATTCCTATCAGCACAACTCTATAGAAGATAAAAAGTATTTGAAAAGTCTCTCATTCTGTAATAATTATTCAAATGTAATTTATTCCTGTGATCTAAGCTGAATCCTAAGCTGAAGTCTTCAGTGTCGCGATTCTTCAGAAAACAGTTTTGATTATCATCAATGCTGAAACACTTAAGAGGTTCTGTTTCTTTTTATGATGCTGCTTATGTAGGCAGTAGACAGCAAAACAGCTCATAGGTTTTCATACAAAGGTTTATGTGTAAAATCAAGGGTAGTCATTTGAAAACTGCTTTTCACATCTTGACCCACTGATTATTTTTAGAGGAAATCGGCAGAATTCTGCAAAAACTATTTAAACATGGGGGAACTTCATAAATGAATTCAGATTCTTAGAAATTCTGCATAAGTAGTTTCTGTTTGAACAACAGTTTTGTGCAACCATCTAAAAGAACAGCTCATGTTTTGCTCTTTAGCAGCTTACCGTTCTTCATCCTTCATGGTGTTTTTTCCCCTCGCTTCCTCTAGTTCCTGGCAGGCCGTAACCCACCTGCTGTGAGCACCACCTACTCCTACTTACCAACTTCAAACACTGTTTTATTTGGACACAGAAGAGTTGGTCTCTGTAATGTCCTTTCTGGACACAGTCTTGTCTAGACGTTTAGATAGCTTGTTCTAATCCCCGAGTTGCTTTATTTATTTTTTTTCAATGTCAGCACAATGTTACAGTTGGGAAAAACACGTGACCGTTTTTTATGACATGTTTGTATCTTCAAGTCTCTATCTATTCTCATGGATGTCGTGGTTTTATGTCTCAGAGACGGTGTTCTCTTTTCTACGGAGGTTGTGGTTTATAAAAAAGGTTGATGTTTTCTAAAATAAATGTCATATTTGTGTCCTTCTAGAGAGCGCTTTTGTCTCTTGCCTTTCAAACCCTTGATTTGTTGCATGCTGAATTGTGTCAGAGAAGAGGTCAACCTGAGTATGTGTGTTACACTTTGTTCAAGTCTCTCGGCACAGCAACGCGAAACTTGGTTTAGCTGCAGCCAAACTGGAACAGAAGTGTTCTATTTCCAGAGGAGAGAAGTGGGTCGTTTCCTTCTCCAAAAATGATGTCCATCAGACTCTCACCTGTGGTCAGTCTGAATTAAAGAACTGATGTTATTATTTGAGGTCAGCGCTGTAGTTGAAAGCTGCTCGTTCAAGCCATGTCCAAGACCAGAATAGGGTCTAATCCAAAGCAAGACCGAGTCTGCATGCTTCTGAGTCCATAAGGGCAAGACCATGAGAATATGAGCTGGTCTAAAGTATGACACTGGTTTTGGTTGCAAGACGTTTGGTTGGTCATCATGTATCGGCATCGGGTCTGAGGTCTCTTCAGTGATTCTGGGGTGGGTTTTCCGTTTTGACACCTACACCAGGAATCTGTTTTCTGCTTGACATGAGTGCTAGGGTCACCAGTAAAACTCACAATGACTCAGTGTTTCTGGTACTTTCATTATTACTCTAGACATGCGCTCTGGACATCCTGTACCTCAATTCACAAACTCATTTTATCCACCAAGCTGCTTTGAATTAGTGCCTACAAAATTCATATAACTTGTGAAAATTTGCTACAGAGTTACATGATGTCTGATTATTAGAGGCTCAACCAAGTTCAAAATTCATAGTTTTGATGATACATTTTGTGAATCAGGTATCAGGTCATTTTTCATATCACCGCAAGAGAAAAAAAGCCACTTTACAGTACACCTTTGAATTCCTATTTGATATCACAGCAAAGTGACTACTGTCAGGATGCGAAGAGACTTTCATAACTAAAAGTTTTTGAGACAAATCTACCATGCCTTTCAGCGTAAAATAACACTGCATAGTGTTCACTGTATGAATTAAACCTAGATGAATCTTCTCTAAAACTGTGATTTGTTGTTAGATTAACTTAATTGACACACTGTCACTTTAAGGCTGAATGTATGGACCCAGTATAATGACACGCGTCTTATTTGATTTACATTCACTCAATGCATAACAAAATTTTTGCAAGAACAACCTGCAATTTAATCTGCAAATCAAAGGTATGACAAACTGTGGGGCTTGGCATGTACGGATCACATGTCGTCCAAAACGTTGACTAATTGTTGGGGCTGTCAATGTTAATATCCAATTGATTTGAGTGTCTTTAACACAGTTTGACATTAACTGATTTGTTCTGCTCTGTGTGAAGAACTGATTGGAACCGACAGAGCTGCCGTGTTTGATATCCACGGCCTGAGCATGTGTTACGTCTCCACATTGCCCGCGTTCAGCGTAGACGGCTTCATTCACAAATCTTACAGACTCCAACTTTTGAAAATAGAGCGTGTGGAAATGTTACAGAAATGTTTTGTTCAGAAAGTTTGGAAACTTGACGACACATTAACATAAGCAGCTGCGTTATCATCTTAACCCATCCCATCTCACCGCAGCCTAAGCCTATTAAAGCAATGCTCTTCAGTATACATCTAATCTGCACACAGTAGTCGTCCAGGCTGCCTGTATGGCACAGACCGCAGGGTAGTGGATGAAGGGAATTCTGATTATCGTGTGCCAGTGATGCATCTGGCACTGGGTTCAGTACACTTAATTAAACTCCAATGCCCTGGCACTGGGCACCGTGTATCAGGCTTCTTTTGGCAATGTGCCGTGGGATATGGCTAATCCCCAGCAGAGTGTCCACCACCCAGCTAATTGGCTCACGAAGATATCCGGGTCTGCGTTAGACATGTCCTCACCTGTTCCCTCTCTTTTATCCACTTGCTGTTATAGCGCATTGGCGGGATATAGTGGAATATACATCATCACGTAAACAGTAGTTGGGTGACGCACGTTTTCATTGACCAATGAGAATTGTAGAGAGGGGCGGGTCTAAGTATGTTTTCGCTCCATTCTCTAGCTTATTCACCTCCCTTGAAGTGCCTCTGTTATGGGTAGTAAAAGGTTCATATTTTGGTTTTGGGAGTCTGTAACAACAGGTTGACATGTATGCAAGGTCAAAAACGCTTATGTATTTATTTTGACTTGCCAAACGATTCGCTCAACGATTCATTGTGTGACTCTTATCTGTGGTGATTAGTCAATTTCGTTTCCTTTTTATAATAAAAGCTGCATGTGAGAGCGCTGCTTTGTGTACAGTGTTACCGCAAAAAGTTTTACCGCTCCAAAAGGGACACCTTTTGCACTTTCATTCAGACCAACGCTAAAAGACCAACAGGTGGTCAACCAGTGGGCATCAACATAAAACGGCTTGGGATTTGTTTCAGTGCTTCACAATCAACTCTTTCTTTTGAGAGACATTAACTTTATACACAGCGCAGTTCCGATTTTAAACTTCGAAGGATGTTTTTATTCACATAGAGCCGTTACACACTGTGTGACAGATCATTTTCAAAAACCCCTAATTCACTTTAAACCAGATCATATCTACAGCTTTCTTTACCATGCAAGTGGCATCACATATGAATTTTCTTCTTGCTGTTTTTGCTTCCTCGTTGCTTTAAGTGGCACCAAATTACAGCAAACCAGTCTTTTTTAGACCTTTTTTTTTAGATGTTGAAGCCTATACCCCCACTGGGAAATTAGGGATTAGCTTTTCCGTTTGACACCAGAATCTTAAAGCTGGTCCTATACACACAAGCCACTGCCCCTCCACTTAAAAAAAAACAAAAAAAAAAAAAAAAACATTCTCACTTTCCTTATCCTCTATTTCACTTGTGTTGTGTTCGGTTCATCTTTGAAGAACTGTAAGAGGATGAAGATGATCCTCTAGTGCTGGTGACTCATGCCCTTGACTTGAGGCTTATTTTGGGGGCTTATTAAGGTCTTCCAGACTTGTCTAGTGTTTGACGTCTTGTATCTCAAGAGTTCGAAGTCTGTTTCTTTGATTCACTGAAACACTCTGAATCACCCTCACTGATTCATTGGAGGTCACCGTAACATTTTACCTTGTCTTTTGTATCAAAATGTATCAAATCAAGTATGATTTGCGCTTTATTTCGTTTGGTATTAAATTAAGAACTGCAGATGTATGATTATACTTTAGTGTTTTGTGCTGCATTATTTTCAGTGCGTTGTAGTGGTTCTTTAGTTATTGATCTGTGCCCTGCAGGGCCTTAATGGATTAACTGATAACGTTCTCCCTAACGCTGCTCCCTCAAATGCACTATATAGCGCAATACAGTTAATTTTCTGTTACCACATCGGGAACTGTTTTCATTATTTGAGCAAAAAAAGATATAAGTGCAGTATTGCGTTTAAAGCATAAATCAGAACACTTATTATTAACACATGCATGCAACAATATTGCTTAAACATCTTAAAACGCACGCAAATTGCATTAGTATCTCCTGAAATAACGTAATGCATATCTTGCAGTTTCTTTTTCTTGTTTCTTTAAGTTAGGAGTTAATAGTAGCTTGACGAACTGCAGTTTTAAAGTCCCTTCCCATCACTGAAACCACCATATGCGGTTTTTTCCCACATGCAGAGCTTTTTTCCGTAATGGCTTAAATGTTGACATTATGAGAGCCGTTATGTAAGGTGCCTCTCTCTGTTCATTATTTTAATCCGAGTCCTGAATGGATGTGCTTCCCTGCCGGCTTCCAGTCAGAGCTGTGCTCAGTGGGGCTGAAGCTGGCCGAGGGCAGAGCTCTGGGCGTTTATGCCAGCTCAAGCCGCCTTTCCTTCAAAGTCGCTGGGTCTCCTAATATATTGTGATGGGCTGATCTTTTCACAGAGGAAATATGCTGCAAGGTCGTGAGGCCACAGATGTCTGTGTGGGGAAAGAAGGTGTAGTTTTGGGTTGTTGAAGGAGAGACGGCCATGTCAGTGAAAACACTGGCTATGAATAGTGCTTATTGGCCATCGGTTATTGGTGTTTTTATTGGTATGTTTAGTCTAGTCCAACTTTGTTAGTGTTTAGAGCTTTTGAAATATTCAACTTTTATTCAGTCTTTCAGCGTTTCCAAAGTGTGCTAGAACTACTTGAAGAATTCAATTTTGCCGCACAGCATGCTGGGTAGACGTCCCTCTTTCCCCCTCCTCGTTCCAGTGTCGGAGAAGCATTTTTGTCCCGAGCAAAGCATCGGAGCTGCTTATTTTTACATGCCATTTTGTAGACTTGAAACGATTGAGGTTTGTACTTTTTTGGGGGGGTAGTAGAAAATAGTCTTTGTGTAGAACAGCAGTGTCATGGTGGAGGCTTCACGGGGTCCGTCCATTCGCCTGCCAGACCCTTTTCTGCTCTCCAGTTGCCATGGCGCTATTACAATACAGCACAGCGGGCCGGAGATGCCCGTTTTGGTGGAACATGTCAGATTTTGTTGAAAGATATTTCTTTATCTTTCATTACGATGTGCTATATTGGAAGGCGTTACGTAATCAGAGGAAAGCTTTTAAAAGGCACAGTTAAAATTTCGATTTTTTTATAGAGTGTGCAAAAGTTTTAAAACGATTGTAAATGCATGTTATTCATTTATTTTTTTAATTGCATTTGATTTTATTTGTACCGACAGTGGGTTTTTTAGTTTTGTTTTATACTAACCATAGACTTGATCGTTTCTATATTCAGTATCAGTGGCCACCGCAACTTCTGGTGCAGCACAATGTAAGGAAATTGTGAGGAAATAAGAACTAAAGGAGATTTTGAGGTAGTGTAACATGACAGGACAAATCAATACTGATATGAGCCGTTTTTATGATAAAAGTGTTCAGAGCTTCTTAGTTTCAAGATATGTTACGGTTTAATAAGGCATAATACAATGTTACTATACAATATATACAATTTTACTATAGGTAATAATGTATCTTGTATTATAATTTCCTGTGGATGACTATGATAGAAATATGAGTTTTCATTCCGCATTTGGCTGGAGAATAACTACTCGAAAGCGCGTATAGCTTAAGTTTACATTACTCCCATTATCAAGTACAGTTTTCTGTGTATATTAAACGGTATTCTCGCAAGAAAGAAAGAGCAAGCCGGGTCTCAGTTTTTAATTTTTCCAATGCTAATGCAATAATTTAGCCTGCTTCTGGAGATGTACAATACTTCCCAATATGAGAGACCATATTCATATTCATATTCACCAGATTCATACAGGGTTTCATATGCCTATATATATATGACTCATGTTTTGCAGTTTTGTGTTTCTACAGGATGCTAATGATACGCCAACATTACGAATTCAGCCTGACAATCATGAGAAACCCGAGCAGACTTTTATAAACCGCACTGGTCTGTTACTTCCTATCTGATCACGGCACAAAACTGCCGTAAAGAGAGTATTTAATTGTGTCTTCTTGTCTTTTAGTCAATTATGTTTAGATGAGAACGTATTATAAAATGCACTAGCTCAGTAAATATTTCTGATTATTATGAAAGTCAACAGCTGTTTTTTTTGTCTACATTGAAGTCAAATATCATTGAAAGCAGGGCAGATGATGTTGGTTGATTGCATCTTCTGTGAATGAGCAGCACTTTTTCTTTCTTGCTCCGTGTGAGATGTTTGTCTCCGAGAAAAGCTGAGAGAGGTGGAGCCTCCAGCACAGTTTGAGAGCCTCTCTGCCGCCGGCTTCTCCTTTCCTCTTCCTCTTTTGTCTGTGCGCTTTGTGTCTTCATTTGTGTCTCTTTGTCTTGACGGCGAGCGAGCGCAGGCAGCACGTCACGTGATCACGCTCTGCTCTTCAAGCCGCCGTCTTCGGGAATCAGCTCCCGAATCCCATGCAAGACGCGTACGGCTACAGCAAGAGACGCGATTCCAGTCCGTCAACATATTTGCGTCGAGCGCAGAGCCTCAGGCTGTTTTCAGCGCGCGCGGTTGGGAACGGACAAGGAGTTGCTTGTTTTGTTGTTCGGGCAATTTGCAAGCGGGCCGAGGATGGTCATGTTGAAATTGAATCAGTTTGAATCTGGATAAGGCCATTTAATTTATTTAAACATAATCCGAATGAATGCGAGTGCCTTTTGAGGTTATCTCGAGATCCCGGTCATATACAGGAGCTGGATCATAATAACAATAAATAAAAATAACATAAAATCTGAATATTCATTGGAATTGGAATGCATCGAATCAGCAATTTTTTATTAATTAGCGTGCATTTATTAAAAAAACCCAAAACTGTCGAGTTATTACTACTCACGACTTTATTAAAATAAATACAATTTAAAATTGTACATGAACTGCTAAAAAACTTGTCATGCCAGTAAAAAAATATTTTGTTTCAATATTTGTGATTATTATGAAATTCAGAGGAACGAATATCTGACAATTAGCTTACAAATAAATTATAAATTAGAGTTGTAGGCTGAAAAATATATTTCTTTCTTTTGATCTGAAAACTTTATGAAAGCTTTGTTTATTTTCTATATTGTAAACAACGTGCTTGCATGTTTGTTTGGTTTTTTTTTTTTTTAATAGAGCAAAAACAAATAATAAAAGTAGTATATGTGTGTATAGCTCCGAGTTGGGGGCATATCAGCGAGAAAATGTCATAGTTGAAATTAATAAAATGATTTATTTTTTGTAATGCACAATAAAACTATTTAGGTTACACATACAAATACTTTATTATTGTATATTATAATAGAATATATAATTATTCAGTTTACATTACCTTCACAATACCCTCAATATTTAGTATTTTTCTGACTAAAGCCACTTGATACACTCAACTTGTCAGCTTGTGAATATGAACGTCTATTTCAACATATATATATATATATATATATCTATCTCAGCAGAGCTTGTTTACCTGTTTTCCACCAGTGACCTCAAACACCCGCTGCGGTCGCTCAATAGCACCAGATTCACGTATGACTAGAGCAGTTCATCTAGAGCAGATTGCTTCAGGAGCTGAGCGTCCTGCAGGAAGATGACTCAGAGATGTTCTGTGATGTTCATTCCCATGGCGTTAGCTGCCTGATGAATCATACATTACACTGGCTTTCAGAGTCCAGACCCTCACAAGGTTAGCAAGGGACGGCACCACAATCCAGCCTCTTCTGAGCTCTTATATGAATCTTTTTTTTTCTGGTTACGGTGTGCATAAAGGTTCAAAATACTGAATCTTTAACTGAGCCACATTCAAGTTTTCTCTTTTTATACAAGTATGATTTACATTTAGTAGATGACAAATAGTCACTCTCTTCAGCAAAGAATTGTATGATTTTTATTTATTTTTTTATTCAGGATTCATGATAAAAGGAAGTCACAGAAAAATTGTTTGGTCAAAATGGTAGGGATTTTTTACTCGAAAGCCCCACATTGTCCACAACAACATTCAGCAGTCCCAGGTTTTAGCTCATTTTAGTTTAAGCTCGTTTTGAAGCTCGTTTTCTAACACTTTAGAATAGGTCAAACTTGTTAACTAATAACTCTGACTTTTCTAGGGATGCAACTAACGATTACTTTGATATTATTGTTTCGCTTAATCAGATAAAAATAATTTTTTTTAATTGACAAACGCATTCTGTGCAATGCCCTTCAAACAAACGTGTCGACTGTACTAACGCTATAAAACGGTGCTAAACAATGTCCTCCTATGCCTTTCATTGTTTCAGGTAACTGGGTATCTGAAAAAATACATCGCTAAAAATAACTAACTACCGTTACTAAAGAGCTTACGAATTTTGGAGGCTTAACCAATACAGAAAGCTAAAAAACCATTTTGCGTATTTTGTTGAAACTTTTGTTTTAATAATTTTGTTAGACACTGTATAGTGAATATAGTTTAAAATGTAAATAATATAAGAACGAATAAAAACGTATAAAAACAGTAACCAACAGGTAAGAGTCATTTACTTCAGGATCACGAGTTGACTGATCAGTCACTTCTTTATCTTATTAAAGGCGGTTATGAAACATCTAATATTTATATTCAGAATTACATGCTGTCTTTTTAGTTCCTCAAAATAGTGTACAACATGTCGACTTTTCTAGCTTAATTTGACATTCAGCAGCAGATATTTCAGCACAATGAGTGTCTCTTCTCTACTCTTTGTTTACACGCGTCTGCCTCGTCGGCGCTCATTCAGTAAAGACAAAGACTACGGAAGACCCAGTGCTCGTATAGTTTTGAATGGGGAGGAAATGAAATGTTTGAAATAGACGATCGATCACAAGAAGCCCCGCCTTCTAAATAAAACAGCCAATCACGGATCTGCGAAGTCAGCGCTTCACCGCATCTGCCGTTAGAAGCTTCAGCGTTGTCAGGTTTCATCGGGGATTTCGAATATGAAATTTAATCGTAAGCTTAGTGTACGGTTTGGGAGAATTTGATGTTTCCCAATGCAAAGAGGTAGGAGCTGCACTTGGATGCCCGAGAGGCCCTTCAAAGATGGCCGCTGAGTGACATGATGTGCGTTACACGGTGCTGTAGTTTGATGTGGCCGGATGAAGTTGCACTGTGGTCAGACCCTAATAATCGTTTACATTATCGGTATTAATGGATTTTATTGATTAGTTCACGCCCTAGAAGTCACGGATATTCATCAGAAAGAGAAGAAACACTGCTATTTTACAGGTCGCTGAATGCACTATTGCTCAAACTATTGGGATAATTGTCCTTCTTTAAATTTTTTGCAAGGCGTCTTCCAACCATAGCTGTGTTTACAATAAAATAATACAATAAAAGCAGTAATATTGTTACAAAATCGCAAAATGAAATTTATTTCAGTGATGCATCGTTACTCCATCATTACTGGTCACATGATCTCAATCAGTCTAACATTCTGACAGTAAATGAAAAACTGCTTTGTTGGCATTAGCAGGCACCGTTACTTTTAACTTTTTCTTTTTTTTTTTTGACAGCATCTGGAGGGGCCCGAATGTGAACTGTGTGGACAGCACTGGATACACACCTCTACACCACGCTGCTTTAAATGGACACAGGTGAGACCAGATGACCTCTGACCCCCACCAGGATAATCGTTTGTTTGGTTTTAGATGGGTTTATTCGCGTGTTTCTGTGTTTCTCTCAGTGAGGTGGTGGAAGTACTTCTGCGGAACGAGGCTCTGACGAACATCGCCGATAACAAGGGCTGCTACCCTCTGCACCTGGCGGCGTGGAAGGGAGACCAGCGAATCGTCAAACTCCTCATCCATCAGGGTCCATCTCACCCCAAACTCAATGAACAGGTCTGAGCAGCCTTCACCTCAGGTCACAGGCATATTTACAGCATAATATCTATGGGCAGCGCGATTCTGCTCGGATTCGTGGTTATTCTGTGCTACAGCTAGCGGTAAAGAGGAAGAATAACACTGCCTGTGCTCTTTGCGCTGTGAATACACGCGTTTTTTTCTCCACTTGTTGACGTTTGTTGCGTGAATTCGGTAGTTTCAAGCTCAGACGTTTTTTTTGACGCGTCTCAAAAATAGCTGCAGTTTATCTAGAAGACTGTCACTTCCTCCTAGAGCTTCTTCACACTGCTCTCATTTACGGTTTGAATGTGTGATTTGTGTGTGTGTGTGTGTAAAGATAAGTTCAGTGACATTTCACCCTTAATAAAAGCCTTAAAAATGATTAGAAATTCACCCAGACGTCTTATGGGTAAAAACGGTAGTTTATTTTTACTCCAACCCATCTGGGTGAATGCGAAATTTGGTGTAAAGTTAAAGATGAATGTTTTACTTTTGCCTGCATCCGCTGATGAAGTTTCAATCAATGCAGCGTCAGTGAACTTTAAGATACTGTAGTTGTAGATTAACCGCGTTCAGGTAGATCCAATAACCACCGATATTTAAATATAAACACTGGCATTGTGCAAGTTTCAATGCAAATATGGAATAAAATATATTTTTTCTTTGATGTGATGATTTGCTGAATTGCTCTAATGAATTAATGTAAAGTTCATGTGACGATAATGTAGTGCACTGTTTGAAATGTTAATAGTACTTATTGTTTTTATAGCATACAATTTATATTTCACACGTCTTATTTTAGCTGCTGGTTTTAACCGAAACTAAGATGAATTGGTTTCAGGGCCACAACAGGAGAAACCTCATTTTTGTTTATGTGTGTATTGATTAAGCAACGTTATTAATTATTTGTTCTAAAATACAAATTAAGTTCCTCTAACTTGTAAATGTAGTTTGTTGGTTTAACATAATTTTATTACGACGTCACAACTCAAAAAAGATGCTTTAACGCGTCATTTATTTATCGACCCAACACATTATATTTTTGGAATAATGTACTTGGGTGGGTTAGAAAAGCACAAATAAAACCCAGAACTCTTTGCATTTAATATACATTTGGTTTTTGTAATTTAATTGGAGATGAAATTCAACTAAGTGTCCAAAAACATTACATTAGTTTCAAACTTAGAGAGAAATTCACCCGAAAGCAACTCCCTCAAGCCGTCCTAGATGTGTGTGTGTGTGTGTGTGATTTTTCTTACAGCCTTGCTAGAGATTACAGTGTGTAACGTTTTAAATATGGATTTTTTTTCCTCACAAAAATTCCTTCAGAAGGCCTTGATCAACCCTTCTGAGATGCGTGGAGCTCTTTTTATGATGGATATATGCACTTTTTAGGATTTAAAAAATTTTCAACAGCCATTCACTTCAATCATAAAGCTTTTAATATAACTCTAGTTGCGTTTCTATATATCTCCAGCTGTACACATACGCCTAGGATGGCTTGAGGGTGAATAAATCCTGGGGGAACCTTTTAAAAGTAGGTTTATTTATTACAGGGCTAAGTTAGCGCTATCACAGCAAACACAGGCGTTGGTTGATAATACGTATTTCCAGCTCCACGAAGGTCCAGTTACCATGCATTTAAACACCTGTCAACGTAAACAGCATTTACCTGCAGGAACACGAAGAAGCTCACGGGGCAATTCTGACATTTTCACCGACCGTTCCGTTTGGAAGCCGCTGCCCGTTTATTTCCAGCAAACGAAGCTGAATATTCATGTGCACCTGTACTCGCCTACTATTGTACAGGGTTGGTTTGTATTGTCTGAAACGCCCCCAGAGGAAAGCAGGGACGGCCTGTCTGCTAATGCTCTCGTTTTGCATAATTTGGAGAGGCTTTCATGCGTTTATTATTCTGCAGCGACGCGCTCAATATTATTCAGTAACAACAATCACAGTTTTCATTTAACATCTCCGTCATCGCTTGAGTTGCAGCACGAAACGTCTCCAAATGAAATGAAACGGCAGCCAAAAATGATTCATGAATTGTTTCTCATTATTATTAATTTGTGGCGAATTAATTTGCATCATTTGTTTCATTTCGTTTTGTCGTTTCCGCAGGTTGGTTTATTGTCCTTCGTCCGATTGGTCAAATGAAGAACGCTTTGGCGGTTAATTTCATTTAAATGTTTGGGACGTTTATCGTTCGACGGACTGTAAGCCAGCCTGTGGTTTCTTTTGCCTGTTTGATCATGCCATTCATTAACAGTGAGTCATTGTGTTCATTTTGTGTGTGTGTGTGTGTGTGTGTGTGTGTGTGAACACATCTCCTTCCTGTTCTCTCCCCTCTCCCAGAGCGCTCTAGACCACACTGAGTTCAAACGCTGTGGCCCATTTGACCCCTATATTAATGCCAAGGTGTGTACCCATGACCTCTGACCTCTGCCCTGCACGCTTTACCTCTGTACGCCACGCCTGGGTTCGTCTGGTTTGTGTCGGGATGGTGCGCGCCGCTTCACCCTTTCCTCATGTTTGTGACTGATGTGGGTTATATAAGCACCCACATGCTGTATATGTGTGAAGATGTATATTTTATAAAGAGGTCTGACCGCTGTGCTTGCAGTCTTGCTTTCTGCAAGAAAATTTTATCGTGATTTAAGCTCAAATGTGCATTTTTTTTTTTAGGAAATTTCTAAAGCAATGGATTTCAAACAGGGTTCTCAAACTAAATGAATGGCAGGCTAGAAAGGAACTGCGTTTATGGTATATGTTTGTCAGTGCATTCTGCAAAACCTTTAACTTCAAATGCGGTAGAAATATGTTTTTTTGAATCATCAGTCAGATGGCTTTGAGCATTGAGAAGTCTTAGCCTGTATTTTGTGTTTGACTGAATGCGTGGACGTCCTGGAGATCTTCATTCAGTAGCGCAGAGGGCTTTCACAGGAGTGTTAGATCGCTGTCGTACACGAGCGTTTGTGTGTCAGCCGGGTTACAACTGAACAGACTGAAGTCCGGATGAATAATTCATGAGCTGACAGGAAGTGTGTGTCACTCAGGGTGTTTTGTGATTGTTAAATGGTGTTTCTAGCATACCTGCTGCGCCGCACGCACACACACACACACACACACACACACACACACACACACACACACACACACAGAGTCAAGAAGCTTTTCTGTGTAGCCGTCGGCTTGCATCAGTGTCAGAGAGAGTGTGAGGGGTGAGATAGAGACGCAGCCGGAGAGAGGTGGAGTGTAGTCATGGTAACCGTGTCATGGCTGGACCCGGCAGCACACCAGGAGAAGAGAGACATGAATCCTGAATGGAGGAGAATATACCGATTCCCTGCAGCATAATAATCATAATAACAATAATAATGATAATAATAGTAATAGTAATAATAATAATATAATAATAAAAATGATGATAATGATAATGATAAGGATGATCATCATCATAACAATAATAATATTTTTCTCAAATATTTTTTATTAATGTTTTAAGTGGGTTGTTGTTTTTGTTAATAATAATGATAATAATGATGATGATAATAAGTGCAAAACTAAAAATTTTAGTTTTTTGTTATAAAAAGTTTTGTTAATATTTTAAGTGGGTTATTGTTATTATTATTATCGTCAGTGCTGTCATATTGGTCACTTCTTTCTATTGTCTGCAATTAAAAGTAGCTATATAGAAATATTAAAAACGCAAAACAACTGAAAAGTTGTTAAAATGAAAATAAATCAAATAATAAAAATAGAATTCACAATATTAAAAAAACATTAGTAATAAATAATATTGTAAATAATACAATAAATAATAAAAAACTGCTTTGCTTAATTGTGATGACCACAGCAAGCGTTGAATATTTTCAGTTTTTTGGGTGTTTTCTAGGATGAATGCGTTCATGTTGGAAAAGCTCTCTATTGGAATGCATAATAAATGAGAAAACCTCTATCTTTCTAAAATCACGGAGGAACCTGGGACTTGCGTAGCTACTTCCAGTGTGAACGTGCCAGCAAACATAATTAGCTATGTGAACAGTAAATAAAAAAAAAAAAAAAAAAGCTTTTATAAAGTTTGTGTGAAGGAAAAAAAGCAAGCACACACTTACCTGCTCATACAGCTCAGTTCACCTGCCTGCTGTGAGCCTTATTTAGGAAACATTCATCTCCACTTCCCTTGATTGTGTCTGTGGGGAACCTCTCTCAGATGACCTAGTTAGCACCGTCTGCGTCAAAACCTACAGAAAATATCGCCTTGTCATCATAATTCTTAATCGGCGTGATGGGTCTGTTCCTAAACCTCCGTCTATCTCTAAAGATACCTTCTAAAGACCTACAGTATATTAAAGGACTAAAAGACATGCACCTTTTGAGATTTGCATTATTTGTTTAGATTATAATAAGTCCAACTCTGGTGTTTCGAACGATCCAATTTATTTTCTATAATTCTATAATTCTGTGAATTAAGTTAGCTAGAATTCTTGTTTTCTGCTACGTTCATATTTGCAAATATATTTAATGTCTCATTACTGCCATTTAAAATGAATATTTTCTATTGTAAATAATTTATTTCTGCGATCAAAGCTGAATTTTCAGCATCATTACTCCAGTCTTCAGTGACACACGATCCTTCAGAAATCGATCTAGTTTCTTGATTTGCTGCTTAAGAATGTTAAAAAACAATTGTGCTGCTAAATGTTTTGTAAAAACATAACGCGGTTTTACCTAAAAACCTTAATTCAGAAAGAAAGCAGCAGATCTTGTTAGTTTTTCTATACTGTGCGTGCTTCAGGACTCGTGGTCTCTTCGTGACATTAATTGTTTAAAATAACATCAGCTGTGTGGCGAGGACAAGTTCGCTCTGAAAGCTTTTATGTGTGGGAACCAAACACCCTCATCTCTCTGGTTAATGTGAAAGCGCTCCTCCAGAGAGATGACGCTCGTATATGAGCCACGTGTGTTTACATGCTTACAGAAACTGAGAGATGACTGCAGGTTCCTGTTTGTCAGTCTGTATTTTCTTTTTGCTCTGAACTTCTGAGATCTGGCAAGAACATGTCTAGGTTATATTTCAACCTAAAAGAAAGAGAGAGTTTACTTATTAGAGAGGAAAACGTTTAATTATATTTAAAATGATTAGCATTTTGAGCAATTTTTTTTTTTAAGAATTATTCAGTGTGTGTGTGTGTGAGTGCGTGCGAGTGTCGGGGAGTGAGAGCGTGTGTGTGTCTGTGAGTGAGTGCTAGTGAGTGTGTGTGAGTGTCAGAGAGTGTGCTAGTGAGCTTGTGAGCAAGTGTGTGTGTGAGTGCGTGCGAGTGTCAGTGAGTGAGTGTCAGGGAGTGTGAGCGTGTGTGTGTCTGTGAGTGAGTGTGTGTGTAAGAGTGTGAGCGTGGGTCAGTGAGTGTGAGCGAGTATGAGTGTGTGAGTGAGCTTGTGAGCAAGTGTGTGTGTGTGAGTGCGAGTGTTAGTGAGTGTGCGAGTGTGAGTGCATTCGAGTGTCATTGAGTGTGTGTGTACGTGCGAGTGTGAGCATGTGTGTGAGTGTTAGGGAGTGTGTGTGTGTGTGAGTGCGAGTGAGCTTGAGCAAGTGAGTGTGAGCAAGTGAGTGTGAGCGCGTGCGAGCGTCAGGGAGTGTGAGCGTGTGTGTGTCTGTGTGTGTGAGTCAGTGCGTGTGAGTGTTAGTAAGTGTGTGTAAGTGTGAGCGCGTGCGAGTGTCAGGGAGTGTGAGCGTGAGTGTGAACGTGTGTGTGTGTGTGAGAGCGAGTGTCAGTGAGTGAGTGCGAGTGAGCTTGTGAGCAAGTGTGTGAGTGCATGCGAGTGTCAGGGAGTGTGAGCGTGTGTGTGTGCAAGTGAGTGTCAGTGAGTGTGTGCATGTCTGTATGTGAGTGTGAGTGTGTGCAAGTGTCAGGGAGTGTGTGAGTGTTAGTGAGTGTGTGTGTGTGTGTCTGTATGTGAGTGTGTGTAAGTAAGTGTGAGTGTGTGCAAGTGTCAGGGAGTGTGTGCTTGTGAGTGAGCGTGAGTGTCAGTGAGTGAGCGTGTGTGAGTGAGTGTTAGTGTGTGTGTGTGTGAGTGCGCGCGAGTGTGTGTGCTCCTCTCGTGCTCTGCTCTGGTGGCAGCAGCTGCTCCCGCAGGCACACACTGATGATGTAATCGCCCCTCCCCCTCTCTCAGGTTATGTGCTGATGATGTAATGGGGATGACATCACGTGGGGGGTCAGCTTTCAGCAGTGATTATCCTCATCCGCACGCATGTGCTCTGACCTGGCTCTCTGCATATCATAATCCCCACATATGCCCACACGCCAGGCCGCGCTCATCTCTGTGTTTTCTAGTGTGTTGTAGTGATGTGTTTACGTGGTGTGCTCCCTCAGAAGGGCACATGTGCTCACGTATGGAGTCATGTGACCAGATGCGGGGTGACGGTTCTCTGAGACGAGCTGAGCTCAGGAAAACCCATCACTCTAGGACTACACAGAAATGATTTGTCGTTGTTCGTTCACCCTCATATGATCGACAACACATCATGAGAAATGTGCTGGTTGCCATTTTCCATGCAGTTATGATCAGAGGCTTTATGGAGACGTTTAAATCTCTGAGTTTCGTTTAGCAGCTAAGGCTAGCAAATGTTTGCAAAACCACGTATTCCCAGGACTGGCTTTCGTTTAGAAGACCCTTTTTATCCAAATCAACTCACAAAAGAGAAGAGAATTCAGTCGAGCTGTTGTTTCGTACCACTTTCATTACCATAACAGCAGAAGGTCAACATATGAAGGAAGAAGAGGGAGAAGAGAACTTGAAAGCCAGAAGCATGTCTCTCAGCTCCTGAGCACCAATCCTTTTAAATCAAAACATACCGTGTCATCTTTCTCATCAGGCTTTATAGCTGAAGCTAGTCCTTTAGCACTTTAGAGCTGGTTCCCTTCAGGGTTCATGAAATCGAGCATGTCTCGTCGTTCTGTTGTGTGAAGAGAAGTGAAGAGTTGAGAGGGATGCTGTGATCTCTGATGTGAGAGCTGATATTACAGGATCTGATTCTAGTGTGTGTGTGTGTGTGTGTGTGTGTGTTGTGGTTTTCTTTTTCTCAGCGCAGAGAATAAAGGGCTTGCTGTGTTTTGGTTTTCTCGTCTGTGAGAGGAAACGACAGGTGTATTTTTTGTTCTCCCTCGGTGTCCCATTGACCTCGCTCTTTCTGTTTCTCTCTCTTTGTCTCTCTATCTCTCTCTCTCTCTATCTATTCAGTTTTTCAATTTAAATGAGCTTTGTTAACATCACAGCGTCGCCAAAGCAAGAAATATATTATGCAGACATGAATAAAATAGAAGATACAAATCTACATATTATACATGTAGGAAAAACAGAAAAGAAAAGTTGAATTGAATTCAGTTTGAGTCATGAGCCATGACTTGCTAGCTTTGTTCATTACATGAATGAGGAAAAAAAGATTATATAATACATAAAGAAAACAAGAACAAATCTGAAAATCAAGTAAATAAGTACACACAAACACACACACACACACACGGTATCACTACTACTACTACTAATAATAATAATTGTACAATTAATAATTAAAAAATTTTTATTAACCGCAACTACAGCAATAATAATAATGAATAAATACTACACTTTTTAAAATTAATGTTAATTATCTAGTAATTATATTGAAACAATAACCACAACAACAGCAAAAATTATAATCTGAATAAACTGTGGTTAAAATTTGTATTAATAGATAAAAATGTACAATAAACATATTCAGATTGCTATTCAGATTAAAATGTTAAAAATAAACTCTACAGTTATTTTAATTTGTGATGATAATGAATAATGAAAATATAAAAATTGTGCTATATTTTTTGCATCCATATTCAGATAATAGTAAAAGCAAATAAATAATTACATGAATGTTATGAATTACATTATGTATTTTCACAATATGGGTGCAATGGAGTGTGTGTGTGTGTGTGTGTGTGTGTGTGTGTGTGTGTGTGCGTTACAGCATGCTTTACCTTCTCTGATTATATATTGATAGTTTTGGGGTGAGGTCACACAACCACTCATTTTCATTCACGCCCCTAATCTCTATACACACACACACACACACACACACACACACACACACATGATGTGGCTTGTGCCAGCTGCTGGCCGCCCAGAGGCCTTCACAACCTCTTTCTCTGTGCATCAGGCATCTGCTGCTGTACCTACTGCTGTCACACACACACACACTCTCTCTCTCACACACACACACACACATTCACATTCAATCAAATAGTATGAAATCATTCCCCTAGTGTGTATCCTCGGAGCTGAAGCGCTGCAGGGCGTTTAGTGTGTAACTGCATATCCACACACTGAAGATTTCACAGATTCAGTTAACAAAGCAAATAGAAGAGCGCCCTCTAGTGGTAAGGGCTTTAAGCTTCATACTTCAGTCTACATTATCTAGCGAGGACAGAAATCTTTGGTACAACTTTTATAAAAGTTTTACTTTTTCAAATAAATGTCATCCATTTCAACTTTGTATCAGTTTCCACAAAAAAGGAAGCAGCACAACTGTCTTCAACACCACAAATAACACGTCTCTTAGAATGATTTGTGAAGGACCGTGTGTCACAGAAGACTGGAGCTGAAACCTCAGCTGTGCCTTTAAAGAAAAAAAGAACACTTTAAAATCCATATATCTCATATTTGAATAACATTGAACTATTACTATTTTTTTAATGAACAGTATGTTTTGTATGATTGTGGATCACGATGTCTGCATGCGGTCAAGCTTGCATGTTCTTCTCTGCTCTGTGTGTCTTTCTCCGTACAATCACTGGATGAATGAGGCCATCAGTGTTTCGTGTCAATTCCTCCATTCAGTCAGGTGTTCGGCCGCTGTGGTTCGTCCCAAAAGTTATGAATCTTCTGCTCTGCCTTTGATTCCTTCTCCAAAAAGCCATCAAAGCTATGCCAGAGAGTCACATAGCTTTACGCCCTACTGGAGTCTCCCTCGGTTTCAGATCCGGCCGATTGTTTTCGATCCGTGCTGAAGTAACCCCCCCCCTTTTCTGTCCATCATCATGTCCCTCTCCTGTCCTCAGAACAACGACAACGAGACGCCGCTGCACTGTGCGGCTCAGTACGGACACACTCAGGTGGTGCAGCTGCTGCTGGAGGAGCTGACCGACCCCACCATGCGCAACAACAAGTTCGAGACGCCGCTGGACCTGGCAGCGCTCTACGGCCGGCTGGAGGTGGTCAAGCTCCTGCTCAGCGCCCATCCCAACCTGCTCAGCTCCAACACCAAGAAACACACCCCTCTCCACCTGGCCTCCCGAAACGGACACCTGCCCGTGGTGGAGGTGCTGCTGGCCGCCGGCGTGGACATCAACTACCAGGTGAGCGAGATCTCAGCAGAACACGGTCAGATGTAAACGGGACAGAACAGCGGATTAGTTTTGTATTGACTGTGCTGCATTATTTATATTTTCTGTATGCAAGGACTAACTAAAATGACCTTGTCAAAATGTCAAAATTTTGTATTACTTCATGTTATGACTTCCTTTGTGTCGTTTTAGCATCTGTTGTAATGTGTGCGTGCATATATTTTTTTTGTTTAGTTCAGCAAAATATTGGCCAGATTTTTTTTTAATGGTTAAAAAGTCTCCTATATTCAGCAATGGCTGCATTTATCTGATTAAAAATACAGTAAAAACCGTAATATGTGACCCTGGAGCAGTCAGAAAGCTGAATATCTGTTTGGTCTGCAATCCGAGGGTGCAAAACATTTTTTAATATTGCGAAAATCACATTTGAAGTCGTCAAATGAAGTTCTCAGCAAAACAAAAAATTGGTTTTTATATATTTGCGATAGGAAATGTACCAAATATCTTCATGGAGCATAGCATTTATGTTTTTGGCTGTTTGTACAGATATACCCGTCCTACTTAAGACTGCTTTTGGGATCCAGGGTCACATATTGTAAAATAAAATAACATTTTAATGTAAGCTCTTTTTAAATATTTGTAAAAATGTAATCAACTGCTGTAAATTTCCAGCGTCATTACTCTCTTACATTACTCTCTTACAGTCTTAATTGTCACACGATCCGTCAGTAGATCAATTTCAGTGGCTATGAAATGACTCGATCAAAACGGGAAGTGTGGTTTCTCGCCGTGATTTAAAGAAAGCGCTCTTTAGCACGCCGCCAGATCACCCCCGTCTGCTCGCACGCTTAACGGTAACAACCCGCCATCTGCTAACACGCTGAGAAAGCCGCTGCAGTGTGAAAACGAGTTTGTCCGGCCCGTGTCCCATCTCCGTTGGGTTCCGATACGCCGCATCGGACTCGCTTATCGCCGCCAACTGACCCAAAACGCGGCGCACGGGAGATACCAACCTTCACCCGGGCGTCTGAAACGTCTCACCCTGATCGTTTTATTCTTTAACAGACGGAGAAAGGCAGCGCCCTTCATGAAGCGGCTCTGTTCGGAAAGACGGAAGTAGTGCAAAAGCTACTCAACGCAGGTAAAAAACAAACTCCGATCCGCAGATTGCTTGTGGTTTTGACGACTGAAACTGTAAGCAGGGCTGTTTCTCAGGTATCGACGTGAATATCGTGGACGGTAAGAATCTAACGGCGCTGGACACTGTTAGAGACATGCCCTCTCAGAAGAGCCGACAGATCGCCGCTCTCATACAAGGTACCTGACATCACGCGCGTCACCGAGCCTGAGCCGCTCCGAGGCCCGCGTTTTCACGCTTGTCTTCTCTCTCCGAAGCTCACATGAGCGGCCGGCCGTCAGACTCCGGCCTCCCTCCTCCGCCGGTGCCTCCACCTCAAGAGAGCCTGAGCCCCAAGAGAAAAGGTCAGAAGCTTGAGCGCACTTTCATATATCAGGTGCTTCTCGAAACGCTAGGAGGTATTCAGGTAAACAAGGGTATATATATATATATGTGTGTGTGTGTGTGTGTGTATATACACACACACACACACACATATGCCCATTTATATGTATGTATCTATATATGTATGTGTATGTATGTATATGTGTGTATATATATATATGTATATGTAAGTAGCTTTTCTCTTTATGTCCAGCTGTCCAGATGTGAGAGTTAATGTAATCAAACGGCCGCTGCTCGTGGTGCAGGTGTGCCAGATGTTCTGCAGATGTTCTGAAGCGTAGGTTGTGTTTTGACAGGAGACATGGAGCAGCAGGTCACTGAGCTCATATCTGGTTTGGCTGCGACGCCTGTGGAAGAGAGTCCGTATGAAGCCCTGTTCGAGGCGTCCTCCTGTGTGTCTCTGGACAGCCTGGCCAGCGGAAAGTCATCGGACAGAGACTCGGGACGACCCGACAGCGAAGCCGGGAAGGTGTGTGTGTGTGTGTGTGTGTGTGTGTGAGAGACATCAAAAACCAAAGTATTTCTTTTTATTTAGCTCCCTGACATCAATCTTTCATTGTTTAAGAAATATGATGTTGCATTTGGGGCCGTTTTGATTTGAGCCTGCGATTAATTAAATATTTTTTGTAAAATTATAGCCCTGACTGCATAAGCCTTCATAAAATATTAATCGGCACGCATGCTTTATTAATGAAAAGCTAATGTATTTCTTGGCTGCAGTAAACATCCAGTTAATGAATTGTATTGCTTGGCAGAAGTATTCATTAATTATTAAGTCCTTATTAATAATAATTAATTGAACTTGCTCTATTTTAATTATTATTTATTTTTTTAAAGAAATAAAGCAGTTCTTTGATAAAGCTTTCTTTTAAATCCGAAAAAATTGCTAGGATAAGTTTTAGAACGATCACATTAATGTTAAAAATGGTCTATTTGCTGTATTTTTTTTAATGAAAATAGCCTTTGATGCTTAATAAATGTCTTTGAAGTCTGAAGATCCAGTGCAGCACAGTCTCCTCCACTAGATGGAGCCTTCACACAGTGACTTATTCGAGCGTTTCTTTCAAAAAAGACATGAGTGATAGCGAGTTAGTGTTTTTTTTCCTTACAGAAAGAGCGACATCCTCCACAGAGTCAGGACGAGGATCTCAGCTCTGAGGTAAGAGTCCAGTTCAGAGATCCATTGTTTGATTCACAGTGTACTAAAATCAAATCAAGTCAAGAATCCCTTATAAATGGCCAGGTGTTTCCACGAGGCGGATGCGATATACCCCAGCATCTGTCTCCTTTTCACTTTTCACAAAGAGAACGTTTCTCTAAAAATGTTCAGTCATCTCTTCAGATACCAACAAGGACGTTTAACTTCACTCATAATCACTCATTTGTTTTATTTTGACCTGTTGAGGTTTCATGTTCTGTGGAGATATCATGGTAGTAATACCATAGTGTTTGGATATATATATTAATATTTACAGTACACGGTACACCACATCCTTTTTTGTTGATGTTTCTTGTCACACTTTACATTAGATGGCCTTAACTGCTATGCACTTGCATCAGAAGTGAGTACAATGTGTTTATTGTGTTGTAAAACACTTCTGGTGGAGACGGGTCGATTAGGGACAGGTTTGGTTGATACGGGTGGGTTAAGGTCTAAGGGATGGGTCAACAGTGTGATTATAAATGTAACTGCATATAGGGGTTTCTAAAAATGAAAGTGCAGTATTACACAGAGGCCCCCTCTGTTTCTGTATGACGGTGCGCTGAATGGACGTTGATTTTCAGCAGGAGCGAGCTAGAGAGCCGAACAGCGACTAGAGAGGCTGTTGAATCCATCTCGCCGACTGTTTCCGCACGTCTACCCAAATCAAACAGCGTCCTCATGAATATTAATGCAGCAGATCTCCGTCACACACAGCAAACCTCCTGTCTGAAAGACTCAGAGCCCATGACCAGCGCTAAAACGCTTCGCTCCCACCCCGAACCGAAGCAGCGGGCCAGACTTCACACAAAGCTTTCTTATTTACATTTTTTTTTTAGTTTTTGGGGTGTCAGCAAAGCATCACTCCTCGGACTGTGTCGTATAAATGTCAGCCATTCGAACTCAACGCTGTTATCCGCTGTTATTAAAACGGCTCGTAAAAGCGGCGTTTATATTGGCGTTTTCTGCATCACAGAGTCTCTCTCCGTTTCTCTCTGCAGGCGGTTTACACCAACAGCAGCGTGGACGAGCGGCCCGAGCCTCTGGAAGAGGAAGACCACACGTACGAGCTCTTAGTCACCGCGCAGACCAAAATCCCCAACAACGCGCAAGGCAGAACGGGTACGCGCTCGCTCTCCTCGTTCTGAGACCTTGCATAAACCGCATAGGTCTGCCTCGCTTCTTTGTCTGTTAAACGCGAGCTGATTCGCTCAGGACTTTCCCGTCTATGGCGGTGCCGTCGAGGAAAAAAACTGCTGGCACATCATATGATGCTAGAACAGATGCTTTCTAGTCTGTCTGTAAAGTGAGCAAACGGTGATGACAAAACGGTATTGTTATAGTATGCTACTGTTTTTATGTAAATTACTAAAAAATATAAGTGCTGACAAAAAAGTTGAAGTACTGCGGGTAATAGGCCTATAATATAAAACTAACTGATGCGTGTATGCTTTAATAAAAGGTGAAGAAATCAGGATGTCATAAATCGCCAAAAGTCCAATGCTTCTCATTATCAACCCGTTACTTATGTCTTTTTCCATCAGTAAGCTTGTAATTTGCTGCTTATTAATAGTTCATAAGGTGGTAGTTGAGGTTTTGTGTAGTTATTAGAATCGTAGGCCATTATCGTGCAGAATATGTGCTTTATAAGTACAGTGTGTCAATAATAGCCTTGCTAATCAGCAGCTAGTTATTAGTGAGACTTAACTAGTTCCCAACTGTTTTACCGACTGTCATAAAGCCATTTATTTGCTGTATTTTGCCTTTTGTTTTTCGATCTTTCTATTAAGTAACCTTTAAGTATTTTTGTCCAGATGCGGACGTCTCAGGCAAGTCTTCCAACAGTGTCCTACCTCAGGTGAGAATACTGCTCGCTGCTTCAAAACCTCACTCCCTACAAGTACACAAGCATTTGGTGACATTTATAATCCACATTTCACTCGTTTGCCCTTTTGAATTTCATTAGATTGGAGTTTTTTTTTTATTATTAATTTATTATTATTTTTATTATTACCACCTTTGCAGAAGACAGTTATTGGCCACAGATTTTGGCTAGAAGTCCGTTAAGAGGCAGCATAATTGAGTTTCCCTTTGGATCCCGCGACGCTTTTAAAAAACGCTGCCTGCATCGGAATAAGGTTTTGGAACGGAGCTTTGTTTTTAATCGCTTGGTTTTTTTTTTTTTTTGCTGTCTCACATCTGTCACGCTGTCCGAACACTGTCTAGTGTGCAGTAGACAGTTAATTATCTCTGTATGCAGCATCTGTTTTGTGCGTGTGATTATAGACTCTGTTTTGTGTGCGATTGTGCATCTGAAAAAAGCTAGACATTCCTTAATATGCAGGCACCGGTGTGTGTGTTTTATTTTTTCAGCGAAAGACCACTGCACACATTGACCTACGACCTTCAGGGTCCAACACAAACAGTCTGCTGCCGCCTGCGCCTCATTTTAGCCCCGGACAGACGTCTGGAGGTGAGTGTGAATGCTTAAGGAGCTTACTTGCTAATGGAGCTGTAAAAAAATCTGAATTATTCCTTACGGAGCTGTTGCCTTGGTTGAATAACAATAACCATTTGAGTGACAAATACTGTTTAGCAGTCAAAAATATATCAAGAAAGTTGAGAAATGTTCTCTACTCTTTAAAATGCTTGCCATCTGGTAAAGACTTTTGGGCTGTTTTTAAAGGAATAACTCATTAAATATTATTTATTCATCCTCATGTAATTTATATGGAGCCCTTAAAGCGACAAATGTATTTCAGTGCTTTTGCGTTATTTGACAAAATTCCCTTAGCATGTGAGAAAGTTAGCATTTACCCGTTAACCTTGTTTTCACTACTTCAACTTTTGCGTTTCCTCAAGAAACCTTTGCGTTTCGCTCCTAAAGCTTTTGCGATTGATAAAGTTTTTTTTGCTTGATTTTAAAATTTTGCGTTCGCTTGAAAAGATTTCGTGCCTTTCACCAAATCATTCGCAAAATGTTACTTTGTTCTCTTTACAAAACATTTGCGTTTCGTTCAGAAAGAACGCTTTTATACAAAGCGACTTGGAAACGAGGACAACGGAAGCGAACAAACAAACTAGTATTTGCTCGTTAACCTTTTGCATTCCTTGGTAAACTTTTGTTTGCTCATTGAAGTTATTTAATTGTTGTTGTGTTCGCTTTTTAAACTTGCATTCCTCCAATAAAATTTTGAGCTGTACTTTTTAAACTTTTGTTTCTTCGCTGAACTTTTTTTTGTCTGCTAAACTTTTGTTTGTTTGCCATACGTTTGTATTCGTCCAATAAATATTTGCATTTGCTCTCTAAATGTAAACCTTCGGTTTTGTTCACTAAACTTAATTTTTTGTTTTTTTACGTTTACTCGTTAAACGTCATTTTGCAGGCTACATTTTACGTTTGCTCGCTAAACTTTTGAGCCCTCTTGCGTAACTTTGTGTTCCTAGATAATAATAATATAAGATGACGAAAAATATTTAGAATTCAGTGTTTCATTTCTATGTTTGCGTTGTTTCTTTTAAAAAAATTAAACTCAAAAAAAAACTAACAAGTACCACAAAAGTTGTCCTGTAGTTCATGTTTGGGCGATCTATTTCAAAATATCTACATTTGTCAACAGGAATATTGGTAGGATAATGCAAAAGTGGACACATGTGTTTTGTCCCGGTTTGTCTCCGTGTCCCTCCCCGATCCTCACAGTCATCGCTCAGAAATCCTTGCTTAACTTAGAACAATGTTTACTCGGTGTAATACGACTCTAGTTAGCATTACCGTGAGAAGACCCTTCCGACTCTGTCGCTTGCTACTCTAAAGGTGAGTCTTATAAAGAAACGTAGAGAACATCGATATGTAAAACCATTATATTGTCGAACGATGCAAAATGTTTTAACATGGTTACGCTTTTATAATATTAAGCGTGATAAACGTCAGTGTAATTTACATTAACTTGTGTTCAGAAGCGTCTCTCCTCATCTCCTTGCCTTTCTCGTCCCTCGCCAAGCTTCAGAGACCTCAGCTGCCACCTCCATTGCTATGTCGCCTGCGCTCAGCACCTGTCAGTTACCCTGCAGGAAATCAGCCTGTAGACACACACCCAAATAACAGGCCGTGAGCTCGTCATATTTCTCACGTCAGGGTCTTTCTCACAGCGGGCGCCGTGCGTCGATGTATTGAAAACTTGAAGGAGGGTCTGACCTTAGCGCTTTGGAGATGAAAGCTTCACCCTAAGTGCAAAATCATGTTGTGTGTTTTAGACGTCCCTTCCCTCTTTTAATAAACGCCGCTGGCAGTTGGCACACGCTTAGAAAGCTCTTAGCGCTTAGCCGAGGAGATCACAACAGCTGAAGGATGAAGTCAGCCCTGTTTCTCCAGAACATTCTGAGGGGTGACATTACTTCAGTTCATCAGATGTCAGCATTGCTCAAGTGTGCTTGGCCGTGTTCGAAATGGAAAAGCTAGCATGCAGTGTAATCAGTATTCTGGCTGCTTTGGGTTGTAAAGAACTGTGCAAAAGCGAAAGCTGATTGGATGTTTAATGAATGACTTCATGCAGGAGAATTTAAGGCTAATATAATGAAAACATGTATTCCAGGCTTAAGAAGATCTTGAATGGTTAAAAAAAGTGATAAAATAAAGCGATTTGCACATTAAGACAATGCATAGACTTCAGTGTACTAGATTTAGAAACAGAGCTATGGTGTTTTTTTGGCTTGGAACATGCTCACACTGCTTTCATTTCATTGAACATCGAATGATTTAACCAGTGCATGCTTGTAGTTACTGGAAACGGGCATGTTGTTTGAGTAAACACCTGACTTTCTCTTGGAGAAATGCTGGATAAAGCCTTGGGTTTGGATGGAGAACTGTGCTGACTTCACTTTCTCCAGAGGGCCTTGTTGATTTAAATTGACGTCACAGGTTAAGGTTGGGGTCGCAAACACAGACTCGAGTCCCGAGCCGCCTGCGTGTGTGTGATTTAGGTGATTGGACTCATGGTTCTGTGTGTTCCTTCAGCGCACACGTCAGTGCCTCACAGAGTGGGCGGTTTATTCACTCCCAGTGCCTTGGAAAACTTGAGAGATGAAGTTCTCAGGAGAGAGTTGCTGCATTGTAGTTTTCGTAAACCAAATATTAGAGCTGAGTTGAGTTGAGTTTACTTGAACAGAAATGCACGTTGCAACAAAGGTCCTAGTGCTCTGATTTCTCTTCAAGATCCAAATTTTGCTTTGGACTTGAAAGTGTGACCCCCAAGGTTAGTGTTGTTTGTTATTTCATATTTTTTTTCTCCTAATGTCGTTTTATGCACTCTTTTCAAGGATGTGAGGTCTGTGAACCTACTGTGAAAGTGGAGTGAAATATTAACATTTTTGCTATTTATCCAATTGTATCGACCGAAGCTGAACTTTAACTTTTGACAAGCTTACAGCTAGCTAGCTATTATATTGACACTGGCATCTAAAAGTAACAGTATCACATCCTTGGTAAGTTACCGCTTCAGTAATGCGGGATTGCTCTGGATATTCAGGATTGCTCTGACATGGCTGACTTGGTTTTCTTGTCACCAAACACCATACGCGACACCCGAATATCTCTGGTATGGTGGCTGTTTGCCCAGCAGCCTGGCTCGTGTCACAGACCTGGGGTTGGATTTATCTCTTGGCCTGTATGTGCGTGTTTGCCAGAAAAGAAGTGCAGTACATATGCAGAAGAGAACCGAACCCGACAAGTGCTTTTCACTTGTTGCATTTGCAAATATACACTTGGAGTGTTTTCTTTGTAGTTCATTTAGCATTCTCACCAGAAGACATTTATGCAAGAGCACACATGAAACAGACGTGAATGTGGGCCAACAAATTGCAATTGCACAGATATAGTTTCCTAAATGTATGTCTAGCTATAAAATCACATATGGTCTGAGTAGCTCCTACATTTAATTAAAAAAAACATGTTCTAAATAGTATTAATATGACTAGTATGAATTAAATTCTGACATACTTTTATCCACCTTGCTGTCAGCGCAATTCCATTACCCCTCAAGTTGTTCAAATTGAAATTATTGCAAATTGGAAATATGGGCATTGGAAATATGCATAATTCACAAAAACTTTGCAAGATAGTTTTTGCTGTCACATTTAAGTGTTTTTTCCAGCAATTCGAAAAAAGGAAAATTTAGCAGAACTGCAATGGAAACAGTTTTTTCGCAGAACGGGCCATCTGTCGTGTGTAAAATTCACTTGATCATTTTTTTATGTACTATACCTTCTAAGAACAGAAGAAACACTTTATCAATGGCCACTTTCAATTATAAATGGCTACATTTTCTTGCCATTAATGCTTGAATAACCACTGACAGTGCATTAAGTCTCCTATTTGGCATCCGGATGCTGATAACAGCCACTCTGGTAAATACTTGTGCTTAAACCAGCTGTGCTGTGGCTTGTTTCTCTCCTTCGATTAAAAATGACGCGTCTTTGCCAGGTTTTGAAGGTAGTTTTTAGTAGTTTTTGTAATTTAAAAGTAGTTTGACGAATAACATACAATCATTGTACATAATGGACCAATGTATGAGAAAGTGGACTCTACGGTCAAAGTAATGCCAATACGCATGCATATTAAGTGTGTTCGACTGGTCAGTGTTTGACATCGAAGTACCTTGAGAATGTTTTGAGCACTAGGAACTCTCGGGTGGGTATGGTACTGTATAGATTCTGTATAAACTTTTCCTCTGGCACGACAGTAGTTGCTCTAAAATAGAAAAGTGAACGTAGAAGACAATTTTCGCTAATTTAGACTGTAGCACCCCCTGTGGCGAGGCTGAGAACGCAATCCTCTTTGAAATCAAGCTTGCCTATAGTATGTTTCAGGCCAGAGAGAGTGTAAGAAAAGATCTGTAAGTGTGCTGTTCTGGAACAAGGATTTTTCATAATCACAAAGTAGGGATTTAATTTTTAAGAACCCAGCTCATGACGGTGTGGCAAAGTGGTGTTTGCGAGAAAGAGCGAGTGTGTTTCTTTCACAGTCATCTCTGTGGTATCCTGTTTCAAGCTTGCCACTCATAATGAAGGGAATCCGTAGTGAGGCATAACTTCTCTGGAAGCAAGCCTTATAAAGCTGTGTGCTTGTTAGCAGTGCGACAGAGAGGAAGAGAGAGAGAAACAGGGAATAGAACAAGCAAGTCACAAACATATCTCTATGGAGAAAAGTCAGCTGCTCATAGCTTGCGCTTGGAATTTTCTAACACGGGCACTTTGGAATTGGTGAGCCCAACTTACTTACTTTCTTTCTTTCTGCATTTTTTTCTCCCTCCCTTTTTCCAGGCAGAAAACAAAAACAGATCTGTTTCAGACACTGGACAGTAGTGGAGTGGGCGGTTTCATGTTATCTGGTCTAGATACGGCTCCCCAGTCCGTCTGTAACTCTCTCACTCTCTCCTCTGTTCTCTTGACAGAGAGCTCCTCACACGGTCAGGATACAGGCGCTGCCGTTCCTGAGCAGTTCACTGGTCTGCTTCACGGTTCCTCGCCGGTGGTCGACTGTCGGGAGGAAGCTTTCAGACTGCCGTCCTCTGGAGTGAAGTCCGGCGAGGCTTCCAACACTTCGACATCCGCCAGCTCCGCCCCCCTTGCCCACCCCAAATCGTCGGTCGCCATGGAAACCATTCTCCAGGACACTGACCCCAAAGCTATCTATGCCACGGTCCACAAAGAGCCGCGGGATTCATCAAAACACAGCTCACCGGCTCGTGATTCTCCGCTGACGAGAAGGATGCCTCCACCGGGCGATCTCAAGCTAGCGCGAAGCCTTTCGAAGTCCGACTCCGACCTGCTAGTGTCCCCACCCGGTGAGGAAGAGACGGGGCTGGGCGGCCGAAGTGAATCAGTGTCCAACTGTAGCACCACCAAGAGAAGACTGGAAAAATCACCTTCGTTCACTTCAGAATGGGACGAGGTAAGAGCTCCCCCTTGTGGCCCGGATGTATTAAACCAATGAATAGGATAACGCTTTAGACATTCTACTGACAGTGAGCAACATTGCTGCTACGTGTCAACTAGCAGTCATTAGAGTATTAGTAGACTGTCTGCTAAATATAAAACACTTTACTTTGATGGGTCTACAACATATAACAGGTTACTATCAGGTCAAGTTTGTCAACTTTTTCTACTAACCCTAAACCTACCCAAACAGCGTAACTCAGTGCTTGAGTTAGTAGACATGTAGCTGCAGATTAGTAATTAGTTGACGTGTAGTTACAAAGTTATTTATAGTTAGTAGAATGTCTAAAGTGGATTATCAAATTAAAGTGTAACTATAGAAATAAATCAGAGATTCAAAAATTCCATTGATAGAGAAAATGAGCTGAAAATCCTAAACAAATCCTTTATCGATTTCTTTTTGTAGCATACTGGAGAGTTTGCATTAGATTAAAGTCAGTTTGAAGGTTTATTGAAATATTATCATTCTCTAATAATTCAGTATTTGTAAAGATCGTAGTTCAGGGACATTTCTTTAAAATAGGTTGTTTGTTGTCAGAATTGCTCAAATTGCTTTTGAGGAACTTTAATTTTTACGTCACATTTAAAAATATCATATAATCATATGTGATTTTTCACTTGGGTGCGTCACTGAAAGTAAATCTTTTATTGAAAGTGATCAAAACTAAAGCAATTCACAGAATCTTTAATAATTGTTAGTAACCAGAAGGCCATTGGGAAATTTATGAGATGCAGAAAATGAATGGTAAATGGTGACCTTTCGCCGTGTCGTTTCTCATTGTGTACTGAAATGTGCATGCGAAAGCAGGTTCATACAAGCATCCTTTTTTCTAGTTTAAGATCTGATGTTGTGTGATAGTTTTCCTGGAATTTGAAACAGGAATTCTTTCCGTGGATCACGCTGCTGTACATGGAATGCCTTGGCTTCAATACACACCTTGTCTTTATTATTTACGTTATTTCCAGCTTTCAACTTTGTCGTAACAACATTGTTGCCCGTAAACCGAGCATGGTTGCTTCCAAGAAAGGAGGTGCCGTAAATTCAATGTTTACATGGAGCTGAGCAGGTAGTCTGCCAGACGATTGTCTTGAATCTGCAGAAGAACGTAAACTTGTCGTCTTCCTGGGGTCTGCATATGTTTATGATGTCAGATGATGAAAAATGGCCAGAAACAGTCCAAACAAAAGCCGTTTGCTGCGTTTAGGTACATGACAAGCTTCATATGCCTACAACAGTAGTCCCACCACAAAAACCTTACTTCACATTTCTGGCTTCATAAACCTTTAGTACGCTTCCTTTGTAGGTTTTTACCGCTAAATGCTGTTTATGCTGTTGCTTAAGCTTAACTCAGCCTGGATCATTCCTTTTAAAGATCACACATGTCCATTATTTTAGAGATCGCATGTGTCCAGTTGAGGAAAAAAGTCAAAGGAAATGTCTGTAATCCAATCAGAGTTTAGCATCCTGTATTACCATTGCTTTGGCTTCAATCTGAAGATCTAGACATTGGATACAAACCCAGAGGGACACAGTTTCCATCACACTCTGTCTTACACTCTTACAGACGAGCCGGTCGGAGGTAATGCAAGACTGTTGACCAACACACTCAAGTGCACAGATAAATCGCTGAGAAGTATCGAAGGCTGTTTTGGTGCTTATTAGTCATGTTTGTATTGGAAGCCGGTTTTCGGGACTAAATAATAAAACAAGGTCATTGCGAGTTTTTATCTCACAATTCAGATTTGTTAGTTTTTTTTTCTTGCAAGTATACACCCTCTAGTTCCAAATTTTTTCCCATAATTCGCAGGTTTGTCAGAAAAGTCAGAACTGCAAGAAAAAAATTGGGAATTGTGAGACTGTTGCTTCTGTATGTTTGACTCTTTCAGCTGAAATGATTCGGTTACATCGATATTCAGATGATAAGAAGCAGTAGGAGCTGTTTTAACATGAGATCTGTAACATGAATTTACCTCCTTTAACTAACCTAACGTCTGTCGAAAAGGAAAGACAAGTTTTTTTTTTTTTTTTTTTTTTAAGCCCCGTTTTGTGGCCTTTTGGTGGAAAGTGTCTTTTGCCGTTCGTGAAAAAAGTGAAATTGTGTTAAACTTTTCAAAATCTGCCAGATCTGCTGCATCCACGTTTCTCTTTTCCCCTCCGTTTAGCTTCTTTCACGACTTTATCACCATGTGGACAACCTCACTCAGTGGGTCAGGAGACATGTCCTCTAACAATAACAGTTTAGTCTGGAAATAGTATGTTGTAGCGGCACCTGTGGTGTTTCTGCTCGCTGTTCGGAGACATCGGATGTGAAATGAAGAGAGGTCAGGGAGCAGAGAAGACTCACCTGCTGATAACGATTTAGTTTTCTTCGATTGTCAGCTGCGTCAGTTTTTTCTTTTATTTGCATTGTTTTCTTTTACGCCGTTTAGCGTGTTTCTGTTGCTCATGAGCCAATCATTTGAGATTTGGGTGGAATTTTTCCAATCACTAGAAAACACACGTTGTTCCTTTCGTACTCTGCCCGTGTTTGTTACTCTCTCCTGCCCTCTGCTGGAATCTCTCTATCTATATGTACATCTATCTTTCTATCAGGAGCTTGTAAAGGAACAGAGGCAGTGTTTTTTGATGACCATCATCAATTCTGTTCTGGTGAAGGTAAACTCTAGGCTTGTGAAAGCCTCAGGATGAGTCCGGGGCTGTTTGTTTGCCGCTTCAGTGAGTTACAGCAGCAAGCCAAGCACCCAGAGTGAATCATGAAGAGTTTGCGCTCTTAATGAACACCCTTTAATTGACCAGCCTCAGCGCTTGCTTGATTTATGGCAAATCATAGAATCAGCTGAGGGAGTCGTCATGAAATCAAAATGTATTTTCTTAGATTTTTTTTAATGTGTATATATTATCCCAATGTACCCAAAGTTAAATTTAATCTTGAAAGCAAATCATGCTTTATTATCATATGCATATGTATTTAATTATAAATCCATAACCGACAAGGCAGAATTTCTTAAAAAAAAAAAATAAATAAATTTAATAGAATTAATCAATTGTGATATTTGTTTATTATTATTTTAATTAATCCATTAATACGGATAAATACATACAAAAATGTAGTAATTTAAAACAGAATACATTGTTGGTGAATTGTAAAAATTGCAAACATTTAATTCAATCATTAAATTGTAATTGAAAAATTTCATTGAGGAAAAATAGAATTTAAGCAAAAATAAAACAGCCGCCTACCAAAAGTATATATTTTAAAATCTTTTCCCCATCATTAAATCCAAAAGGTTTCACTTTCTTGGAGAAACATACATTTTTTTTATGCTCCAAACAATTCCCGATGGCAAAAAGACCAAATCTCTCTCTTTAAAAATGTGTCATTCAGTCTCTCTGAAATGCATCAAATCTCAGATGTGGAATGATTGCGAACGTTTCCCGTTGACTTTAAATCAACACAAGGCTGTCGCAGCAGAGTTTCTGTCCATATGTTGTCTCTGTGTTTGGACAGTCAGTCCTGCAGTCCCTAATGTCCAAACAGCAGTCTGTCATCATTTCTCTTGTCTGCTTCTCTCTTTCTCCTCCCCCAGCGGTCACGGCTGGCTGGTCCGGGACACTTCACTGCCCTGAGTGACAGCGTGTGGGTGCAGGAACGCACAACACCCATCACTTTCCCTCTCTCTGTGTGTGTGTGTGTGCGTACGCTCTTCCTCTTTGCACACACACACTCTCACACGGTCTAATTTTTCATACAAAGGAGATTTTGACTTGCATGAGGGTGTGTGTGTGTGTGGCAGGGGGTTGGGCCGTCCCAGGATTAGACCGTGTGGGAAGCTCTCTGTATGGGCCAGCAAGTTTAGGAAGGGGAGGTCTGGTCTGGATGTGGATGTGCATTCAGCCCGAGGGACTTGAAGGAGCGAGTCGTGTCTCCTCTGTCCCTGTCCGTACGTCTATGTGTTCGTCCCCCCGCCGGCCCGTCCCGGCCCAATGGCTGCCACCCGACCAGCGTTTGTGAGTGCGATTGTTTTCTACCTATCGGCTGCTTTGGACGCATGATGACGTTGTCTTTTAAAACCGTTACCGTGTACGCGGGATTTAACGCTGACGTCCACACATTGTCTTGAGAGGATCCAAGAGTATGGTCGGCTCTGGAGAGATGGATGCGATAGAAAACTCAGCAAGAATGATGTCACGGGCATCTTCACGGATCTTTTCTCTCCCAGCTGTTGTTTTGGTCGATTCGTTTTTTAATGAGAGAGTTTACTCAAAGGTTGACACTAATTTTAAATCAAAACGAGTCTTTTTTTTTTTTTTTTTTTTTTTATTTCTTTAAATGTGATTTACATTGCATGTTGCAGAACTGTTTGATATCATTTAGATTTTCCCTCAACGTTTTCTAACACCAATGTCAATCATTTCTGCAATTAGCTTGCAAAATAATCATTTATTAATACATTTTTTCTTTCTGACAAAACACAGTAATTTGATTTATTTCTGTATATTTACTGTAGTTACAGATTTTGTCTGTCTGTCATAATTTTGAATCTCCAAACCTTTTTAATGAGATGTTTATATACATATTTATTTATTTATTTATTTATTTTAAAAAAAAAAAAACATTTAATACAACAAATTTGCGTTTTTTTTGTTTTTTTTTACTTTTTGTTGTGCCTAAATGTTTGCTATGGTTTCGAAACTTCTGAAACGAGTTTGTCATATACGTTTGAAGATTTAGGGTTTCGGTTTGTTGTTCGACAGAACACTTTTTTTTTTTTTTTGCCAGAATATTGCATGCTTCAAAGACTATCATGCGAACTATATTTTCATTTGTCTTGCCTAGAACTTTTTTCCTAGTCTTTGCTTTAACCTAGCGTTGTCCTAAACTGACCAATTAGGCACATTCAAGCACTTATCGCATGAAACAGCCTTCCGTGAACAAGATTTCCGCTTTTTGGTGCCCGAACGTTTTTTTTTTTTTTTTTTGCCGGTGTTTGCGACGAAACATTGTTTAGAGAGAAAGGCTGTCTGGGTCGACTGGCACCTGTCTTGGCAGGAGTCTGGACTTGTTGAATGGATGGCAGCTCGGCTCTTTTGTGACCGTTTCTTGCCACTCGGTCTCAGTCCTTTTGCCCTTTTGTTCGCCCGTGCCAGCCTTGCCAGATGCCTGGGGTCTTTGTAGTGGCACAGCGTTGATCTGTTCTGAAGAGGGCCACAAACACACACAGTCCTCCCCGTACGCTCCCCACGGCTCGGCTATACTTCAGCTGTCGACCTGTGACTCCACCACGGCCTTTGACTCGGCTATTGTTTGAGCCGTTTACCATGAAGAGGCCCTTACCGGCCCCTCACAATGAATCGCTCTCTGCATTATCTCAAGAAACTGACTACAGACCCTGAGAATCAATAACATTGTTTAGGTGTGTGTGCGTTTTGAACCCGTGGGGATCACAGGCTGGACTCTCAGGTCTGGTTTATCTTCTTTACCGAGCTGCATTAATGCTGTCTGCTGGTCTGCTGATGGGAATCTGAATTGTTTTCAGTACAATTTGGTTGAGAGTGGCCTGCATCTCAAGGTCGTGTGTGTGTGTGTGTGTGTGTATTTAAACACTGTCTGCTCAGAGGCTGATTGTATTCAATTATGTATTTTCTGTTACCCCTTGTGGGTTTGATGTGGGTCATGGGATGGAGATATTTTATAGGATGACCCCATGAGCCGTATTCTTCATGCATGACAATGAGTCGCATTTAATGTGTCAGACCGAAGATCAAACAGAACATTTCATGAACATTTCATAGGCCGCGGAGCACTTGACTAAACTAATACCTCTCAACTCTCTGAACCGCTCTACAGGCAGCTTTACCAACAAACTCCTGTTACAGTAAATAGTCATGTTTCTAATCATTTATATTTGAACCTCGCACGGTGTAATATGATGGACATAATTCATAGCACGTTTAAGGTCTGTTTATCTTACATTGTACTCAGTAGCTCCGCCCACGGGGAAATGTCATTGGTCCAAAATCCTGCTACACATAATTATATATGAAGTATGACACATTCACAACTAATTAACTGTCGACAAAACATACATAGAGAGAATACCCTCTTTATGAATGTCAGTTGGTTATTTTCTTATTCGAAATAAAATATGGCTTTGCAAATAGTTTTTTTTAAACACCAATGGCATCTTTTATAACTACAACAATTTATTGTATTTTTTTGTTATTACCAGGAAAATTGTCACCTTATTCCTGCCATTACTATAATCCCGATTAATAAATGTCAAAGGCAATAAATAAAGACTAATAATTATAATTATACTGCTAAAAATAAATCTCGGTTGGGGTTCGTTGCTGTAATCTGGTCACCAGTCAGATTTCAAATTTATTTATATTAGCGCTGCATGTTTCCATGTGCAGTTATCTACACTGTTATTTGCATGTTTATTTAATTTTTTCCAAATTTGATAAAGCTTTGTGCTACCAGAGCGTTATTGCTCAGCTTGAGTGATCATGTTTTATTATATTAAATCCTATTGCACAGAATTGTGCAGATTTAGATTTTTTTTTTTTCTCTCTCCCTCACTGACCCAGAGAAGTGTTCTTTCACAAGCAGTGCACTTCTATTGTTATATTCCCTTTAAAGCTAGTATTTTGTTATTTTTAGAAGAGTGTGTGTGTGTGTGTGTGTCTGTGTGTGTGTGTGCGCGTGCGCGCTGGGGGGGGATCTGTTTTGCAAACACAAGCAGTATACCGTATGATGCAAGCTCTCTTGCTGATGCAGAAAACATTTAATTATTTAGCATTTATTCACTCATTTATTTCCCTTGCATGCAATATTTCTCAGTTTGGTTCATTAATTGAGCCGTGCATAACGCGCGTGTGATTATAACTCGCCTTGCCTTATTTGAATGCAGCACAGATCATCTGCACTAACCCTGTCAGCTTGTGGAGTCGTCCTCTGGAGATCTCCGCCTCTGTTTAGAGAGTCAGAGATAAAGACAGGAAGAGATGATTGAGGAAGCTCAAGTAAGCTACACTTAAGAGAGAGATTTTTCTGTCTGTTTTTAGGAAGCCGTCTCATCGCATTTAGACCAGCATCCGTGTTGAATTGCCTCTAGATGGCAATGATTAGTTTTCTTCTTTTGTTTGCTCAATCCCAACTATATTATGATTTTCGTTTGGTGGAACAGAAATGAGACACTTCTTTAATAAATCCATATGGCGTCATGGGTTAAATAAGCTTAGTTGTCAGAGTATCATCTCCAAAAAAAAGTCTTTATTTGAATTTTTGGGGTGAAATATGACTTTGATGTAATTGTTCGTGTAACATTTGCCCCGGCTAATTACACTTACGCATTTATCTGCAGTGATATATATATATATCACTGGCTGACATAGACATCAGTTCGTTATTCATCTTAATTTCATTTCCAATTGTGTGATAAGGTCAGCAGACACGCTGATTATATCGAAGAGTTCTGATGCAGATAAATATGAGAGACTTCGCATTTACACACAAGAGGCGAAGCGACCGCGGCGCAGGGGAGTCTGGTTAAAAGTCAGAGCTTCATTTAAATGTTGCGTCTGCCGCCGTCTTTCAGAGCTTCTGCACTTTCCTGTCGCGTACATGCTTGTTTGTTTCACATTTTGATGTTTTCCCCCTACCAGAAAGGTAGCTTGATTGAACACGCTGTATCATGTTTAAAACCCACTGCACAGAACGTTGCATTATTCAAGACGGAGAAATACAAAAATAGAGCCAAAATAAGATTCCTCAGTGCATAACGCATTCACGGTTCATAAATGAACGCACATTAAGCGTATCGATTTATCTTTAGCAATCAGGGTGAAATCGGTACGGACTCATTAATACTGAGGCTGTTCTTTGCTGCGTTTATGTTTTAGTTGTCTGCTAACTCGTTTGGTTTGGTCACTGGGTATAAAGGTGAGAAAATTTGTAAAAGACAGGAAGTGAATGTCCGTTCATGTGCGGTGGGCGCTCTGGCAGATGCACTGTATATTGAAAATGAGAAAACTGCTGCGGGACAGAGAGATGTCAGACATAACTGATGACTCGTCTGCCTTCTGATGGATTCTGGATGAGACTGGAATGAGAAAACTTCGCACAGCTTATCCTTGTATCAAAAATACTCTCCTGTTGTAGATGGAGCCGGAGCGCTGGGATCAAAGCATTTTCCTCTTTCCCAGACTATTCTTTTTTTTTTGACAGCCATTCAAGTGTTTGCGCGTCTTCAAAGGGTTTATTCCTGGAAACACGGTCACCGAGGTGTCAAAGCGACCTGGAGGTCACGTTTATATTTAGTTCCCATTAAATGTATTAAAAGGTTTCTCAATTGTGCCGTTGTGAAGGGTCAAACTATGTTCTCCCTTTAAGCAAAAAATAGCAATTGAACAGAAGCTGGTTTTCTCCCTGCAGAGACAGAGGCATTCCCTCTCTATTCCATGGAGACATCGGCCACCCCAAAGAGTAAGACCCTCCCTTTCATCCTCTGGCTTCTTGTCCATGTCTGCTGTTCCTCTGCTCTGCTGCTCGTCGGTTGGTAGAGATCGTGAAGGACCAACCCTTCTGCACAGATATCACTCGTAGAAAAGTTAATTAGAGGTTTTGTTTTGCAGAGGAATAGTTTACACCCACAAGAGTCATTTGTTACAAGGTTCCATTGTTATTAAAGTGGTAGTTCACAAAAAAAAAATCAGTTTACTCATCACCATGTCTTTTGAATTCTGACTTCTGTGAAAGTAGAAGATATATTGATATGTTGATGGTGATAACGGTTTTGGTTTCTGTTGACTTCCTTTATATATTTTTGTAAAACAGTTTGGTTACCAACATTTTGGGTGAACTATCACTTTAACTAGAACCAAAACTATTATAAATCTGTTATGTTAATTTAAATGCAAAAAATTGTCAAATTATTTACTTTATATTGAAATGCAACATTAAGACTACTAATAAAAATGTAAAAATAATGCTTACAAATGATTGAAACTATAAAATAGAAATAAAACTGGAAAAATAGCATGTGAAATGTAAAATGATTGTGATGTTCCAAACCAGCATGTCTTTTTCTTCTGTGTGAGGCAAAAGAGATAGAATGTTTATGCTGTTCTTTTTCATGCGAAAAAAGTCCTTGTGAAGTCACTGAAGAGAGCAGCTTGAATGTTCTTCAGAATATCATCTTTTGTGTTCCACTAAAGTCAGTCATATGTGTTTTGAACAACGCAATCAATCATGATGGAACTTTATTTTTGTGATTTTGTTTGTGTGTGTGTGTGTGTATATATATATATATATATATATATATATATATATATATATATATATATATAGTGTCCTCTCACAGCTCTTTCTCTCTCTTGGGCCAGTTTTTCTTGGTAGAAACAAGTAGCGGTGGATTCAAACTCTCCCTCCTTTTTCTGTCTTTTCAACCCTGCTATTTTGAATAAGCTATTGCTTGGCAGCTTTGCTGTCACTTAAAATGAAACATTTTCTTTTACTAACTCATAGTTCATTATTTTTCGAATTTTTGCCAGTGTTTAATATCAGCCACACAGACGCATTATCCTCCAATTAAAAGAATTTCTGTGCGGCATTTTCAAATGCCTCGTCACCTCCTTCATTGTCTTCATATTACATAACTCCACTGTTGTGCTGAAGAATTAGGAGCTGCTTCCACACATCAGTAGACTCATCAGCTGCTAAAGACAGATCTTAATCTCAGTGACTGGGATACATCCTGTTTTTGATGTTATGAATTCATTTTTTGCAATTTGAATGAATGAATTTCTACATTGAAATGACAGCCCAGACTGTGCTGATGTTGTGTAATCAGTGTCCTTTCAGTTACCGCAGCAGTCTGTCAGTCACTGAGGGGCGAGGACGTCATGATCGATGAATGCTGACTTCAAGTGAAGAGTTGCTTACATGTTGTTAGACTTTGCTAACTTTTAGAAATGTCTTCTTGGCTAAATTGCATTGATATATTCAGATGCAAGGCCGAACTCCTACTTTTACCCTTATCTCGCTTCAGACAGTGTCTTGTAGTCTGACATTTAACTGGTTGGACTAGTGATTGATCATGGTGACTATATGAAATGGCATCTTGGACATGTTGTTTTCTTGTTACCTGTATGGCTTGGTGTTTACTTTCTTGGGTTTTTGGACTCTAGATTGTCTTTCATGGTTAAGCATGGGTAGTTGACTGACACTTGGTCAGTTCGCCTGTGACTGTATTGGTCAGGGCTGGTGCAACTGAATATTTCGCTGTTTCTTATTTGCATTATGCATGACTCTATAACCTTGGGATGATAGATGGTGTTTTCACAGTCGGATTTGTTGCTGCATTACTGCTTCGTCTGCTCTGCTGGGAAATCATGAATGCAAAGTTTTAACATAAATCGCAGCTGCTTTTTTCAAACTGCGCTGTGGTTAGTGTCTTCATTTGCTTTCACTGTGTTTTGTTTTATGCTTACAGATTGAGAAGATCATGACCCTAATTGGAGCAGGCATCGACTTCTCCAAAGACCAGGAGTGCCCTGCCACAGGTATATCTTTTTTGTTTAAAATAAATAAGCAACTGTTTCTAAACTGAACTTTAGAAATATGAAATGTATACATTATTATGTAGAGTTACCAATTTTTTTTTAGGTTATTAGCAAAAACATGAAAATAACTGTTAGCCTAATTAAATTTTTTAGCCTAAAAAAACTTTATTGTGGTTTCTAATGCATTTATGCCTTTTGTGTGGCTTAATAGTAACAGAATAGTATGCATAATATTGGATTTGAATCAACCCTGTCTGACTGATACCGATCCGGCAGAAAATAGAAGTATGTTGTTTATACTACATCCATTATAGTAATATAATGAATTATAATAATAAAGGAAGATAGCAGAAGCTTTTGCATGAAACGAGAGTGTGGCAATGTGACATGAGTAGGGTTGCATATATTTCCATATATTTAGGAAACTTTCCAAGATTTTTTTGGAAGCGTCTGGGAATTTTTGGCAAGTTTCCAGAAATTTTCCACCCCTTTTCATCCCTAGATATGGGAGATGTTTCCACCCGAAACAATATTTGATATGTCGCAATGAAGAGGATTGTCTTTAATTGAGAAGCGAAGAAAGAATGTTTTGTTTTTGTTCAGTTAGTTCTCATTGTGCTCAAAGCTTTGGCCTCCTATAGCTGACCATCAAGTGTCCTCCTGGATTTCACATCGGCTCCCATATGAAATAGGACCTGACTAAGCAATCCAGCAATGAAACTCAATAACCTATTGATGGGAAAGAGAAAGGCTAAGGCCAAGTCCACAAGAGTTACATTAGTGAACAGGAGATATGAGGTTGGCTGGCCCTTTAAATGGAGAATGAGAAATCCCAGCGTGCCGTTGAAGGACGAGGGGACACTTGAGAGTTAAATCAATGGACGCTGAGACGCTTGACGATTCCGCCTTGGTGATGCGTGACCTTGTTCTGTATGGAGGCAGCTTATTGACCTTCCTCTGGAATTAACCAAACTACAGCAACCGAGACCAGAGGGGCCGTCATGCTTGCTGTACCATTCGCCCCCGTTTGGCAGTTTCTGCAAAAACGGATAGGAAAGCTGCTGTAAGCCTTCAATAAAGCACCTTTCTCACATCAGTGTATCTTAAAATCTGTAAACACTGTTTCAAGTGATGTGTGTCTCTGCAAGGGGCCTTTGTGTTCCAACTAGGTTCATTGGCCCATATAAGAGCAAAGCCTAGCTAGAGGACCAGTCCTTTCTCTGTCCTTGGTCACATGGCACTGCCTCTGACCTCATTTCCTGTTTCCTGCGGGCATCCTACTTGGACATGACTCTTGGTTTTTAATTTTATTAGTAGTGCTTACTAAAGTCAGCATTTATTGCTGGAAATCTGAAGAAAACTGTAAACAAAGTATTATACTGCTAAAACCCAGCACTGTTTATGCTTTATATATAAATGATACCATAAATCATGTGGCTTGTTGAGGAGCAGTGCTCAGCTTTAAGATTTTTGGATAAGCAATAAAATGGAAAAATAAATCTGGGACGTTTTGTTCAAAGCCAGCAAACCACCATCTAAATACCTCAGAGAACACTCTAAGCATGCTAATCTTGATCCACTTGTAGCTAGTCGAAATGCTTTTTTTTTTTTTTTTTTTTTTTTTTTTTTTGGAATCTAAAGTGTGAAAATGCATTTTGTTTTTGTTTTTTTGAGCAGTACAGAACTTTGACTTCGATTGCCTCTGAAATACTCAGTAACTGGTGTTTTTTGGAATTAATCTTTAAGGCATTTGTCACATCAAGAACAAGAAGTATTTCATTAATAAACTACTGCAACAGGATTGTTGGCAGAGTTTTCCCACTATGTTTCTGTCTATGTGAGTAAAGGTGCTAAAATATTAACATGCATGACTGTCAGGGGAATTAGAAGAAGAACTGCCCTGCAGCTTGGCAATAAACCCAGAGCTAAGTCGTCCAGCCTAGAAGCTCTGCATATGCCTCTGTGTTTATGCTTTGCTTTCTGGGTAAACACTATCAATACCTTTAATGTTGTTACCATAGTCAACGATACTGATAATGGTCCTGGTTGGGTCAATGAACGGGACAAAGGTTTGATGAGTCTTTAGATAATGGCCTGCATTTTCTTTTAGGGGAAGAGAGAGCGAGGCAGGGAGGGGAGGAGACAGGGAGAGGGAGGGGGAGCAGGAGCGAGGGAGAGAAAGGAGGAGACGGAGCAGGAGCGCTGCAGAGCAGAATTGACAGCGTCCGGTTGAACAAGGAGACCGCACCTTCGGATTACTGCTGCGTTTCTTACAACATCCAGACTCGTCCGCACCGCAAGTGTGTCAAGTTCTACCAGCATTCTCTGGAGCAGACGAACACCCCACTGACCTTGCATTACTAATTCAACAGCAGCCCCGATGTTTCGAGGAACTGGAGGGATAACGAGATGTCTGCAACGTACTCCGAGGATTGACTGATGTGGGACAAGCACCCACTTTCTCCGTTCGGACTTCTATAAGACTCTGGGAGACTTTGTCGTGTTGGAAAAGCAAGTCTTGTACTTTTGCTGTTGGGTGTCTCTAATTAAGTTGAATGACTCGGATGGATACTATTTCTCATTGGTTTTTCTATTCGCTTTTAATTTGGTTTTGATTACGCCAACGTTTATTTGTGAGGCTTGCATTTTGTGCTGATTTCTACATCTAAATTTAATCAAAGTCAGACATTCTTGTTTTGGAATGAAGTTTATATCAAGAGTTTCATTCGAGCCAAGACTCAAAAGCTTTTTGCCCACATCTCATGTAGCTTTGATCCTAAGAATCACAGAGTGACTTTGTGCAGTGCAAGTCATGCAATCCTGCCTGGCTTTTAAGTCGCACTATCGACGAGATTGGATTAGAAGTTCATTTGCATGAGGAGTGTGGTACTCAAGTTAAGAGTTTCCAGGCTTATGGTCGAGTCTCATAGCAATTTTTAGTCACACTTAGGAGATCAGGAGATTGTGAAGTACTCCAAATCAGTTCAAGGGATCGGTAGACATTGCTTGGGAGTAATGACTGTTTGAGAAGTTTACTTGTGCATCTTCCTTCACATGGACGCCCATGAGAGAATACCGAACTTTTAGTCATCTGATCCTCTACTGTGCTCTTCTTCTTTAACCACCCCAGTCAATTAGGACTTTCAAATGTTGATCTGCAAACTCAAAATTACCGAAGCTAGCCTGTTTGGGAAACTGGATTGATTACAATGGTGCACATGATCTTCTGTGACGTTTTGGGTTGTGAAATCAAACCGTTGATTTGTAGGGTGATTTCTGGGCTCAAATGGAAACTTTGATAATTGCCAGTCTTGGCACCCAGTTGTACTGTATAGTAGCCTCTCAAATGTAAACCAGTTCAACAGAGACATCATGCGGAGTCTAAATCTGTGATCAGTCCCACTGTTGGGCCAAATCTTCTTCTCAAGTTCAGCTACAGCTCACTCCATTCTTAGCTAGCGTGGTTTCTCCCCAGCTGTGGGAGTGGCCACACCTCTCGGCCGGGATCCTGTCGCCTCTACCGTCCTGGTGTTTGTGCTCTCGGCACTGTTGGCCGAGGATGATGTGGCAGTGCCACGTCTCTTCCTCTGAGTGCCGATGCTACCGTCTCAATGGTTTCTCACTGCTCAAGCGCCTTCCTCTGTCTGCAGGTGGATCCGGGAGGCTCCTTGAACAGCCGGTCGGGGATTGGTTGGAGCATATAGGCCTTCCCCAGTATGAGAGCAAGCTGCTGCTCAATGGCTTCGACGACCTGCGCTTCATGGTGAGTAACTCCTACCTAGTTGTCTCCTACGTTACATTGAACATTTTCAAGGTCCAGAAAGTATAAAAAGATATTTCGTCAGAATATTCAATCTGTCATCAGTGGTTCAACTGTGATGTTATTGAATCAGTGAGAACACTTTTTTATAAGAAAACAAAAATAGTGAACTTGACGGATAAATTTTCTGGACCTTGACAGGTTTTCATTACTGGCAGTCAGTGGGCCTGTCACAAGCCTCTTTATCTTCATCCAAAATATGTTAAAGGAATAGTTCACCCCAAAATTTTTATTTTGTCATTAACTCACCTTTAAGTAGTTCTAAACATGTTTTTTCAAGTCAGTGGTGACTCAAAACAGCCTGTTTACAAACGTCCTTCAAAATATGTGATTGGCAGAACAAATAAATTCATACAGATTTGGAAGTTAATGATGACAAAATTTTAATTTTGGGGTGAATTATTCCTTTTAAGTTGTATCTGAAGATGAATGCATCTTTCTTTTTTATAAAATTCATTTTTTAATATAAAATCCGATTGTCTTTAAGTTAAGTTATCATTAATTACTTAAGTAATGCTTATGTATGTTTTGCATACCATTTTTGATTCTAGTTGTTATGGATCATGGCCAGTTACTTTGATGTTGCCTTCATGCAAACACTTTTTAGAGGTTTCTAGTACTTTGAATAAACAAGCATTAAGTGTTTACAAGTATGCTGCCGTAGCGGAGTGAAACTACAGCCAAGCAAGCTTCTGTAGCAGCAGCAGAACTGTCAGCATTCTTAAGCTGGGAGGTCAAATGAACAGCAGGAGTTCTTTGGTCTTAACATGATTTGCCACAGCAAATATATGCACTTAATCAAGGCGGATGCCCTGGTCTTTATTCAGGCCCTGAATGTCCAATCATTACCAACCTAATTAGTACGTTGTTATGAGATTGGATTCTGAGTGGAAGTTTGATTTAGACACAGCTCAATCACTATAGACTACATAAGTCTGTTAAAACACTAGCTTCTGGAAAATAGGTATTTTAAGCGTTTCAAGAATGAGACCTCAAATTTAATTATTCATTTATTTTATTTAATAAAGGTGAGGTCATACTTTAAGTGACTCTTTAAATGAATTTTACCTGATTTATGATTAAACAGGCCAAAATATTTCTTTGAAAGGAGACACAAGTCATATCTAGAGAGTAGGATGTCTTAGACTGACGTTGAGACTTTGGGCGTCCAGAAGAACAACACGTTTTCTTAAGCAGTGTATAACAGTCTTTTCTTAAATAGTGTATGACTATAGTTGCAGTTGGTTACACTACAGAAGCTCCTCTCTTTTTGGCTGTTGGTTCATATGTTTTTGAGGATTAATATATTGGAACATGGCCCACAAACAGGTTCTTCTCCAGATTGAGAAGCCCATGAGGCTTTATGAAAGAAGCCTGATGCCTTCTAAGGGGCTGTGTTGTTTTTACCATGTGAGGTAATGAGAATTGATGGTGATGCGGTTGAAAGGCTCAGCTGGCCGAGGGAGGCGATGTGTGTGTTGTAAATCAGAGATACAGACGGGTCCCTGGTCGCCCTCTGTTCCACGCCGAGCGCCACCTCATTGCAGGAGTAATGAAGGTTTTATAGCCAAGCTGGTCAGCAGTAGGTGAGTGTGTGTGTGCACATTGTCCTGATGCATCATCCATCTCTGCAGATCCTTCAAAACATCATTTCCTTGTTCTTACATAGATGCGTTATCAGGCTACAATCCATTAATGCTTGCTAGGCTATTTATAATGACTCTGAAGCCCAGTGTAGCGCTAAGGCATAAAGTAGTTCATAGTGATGCCAATACAATGATGCAATTTTTCTAATCCAATTTGACAAAAAAAAGACTTTAGTGTTGTTAAATGGTTAATTTTGATTAATTGCATCCAAAATTAAAGTTTTTGTTTACATAAGTGTGTGTGTACTGTGTATACTATTTATAATTAAATACATACATACACACATGCAGTATATACTTGTAAAATATTTACATGTGTATATATTTATATAATTTACATATAAATATAATTCAATATATATAAACAGTATTCATTCTAATTAACACTAATTATTTGTTCATTCATTTTTTTTAAAGAAATCAATACCTTTATTAGGCACTTAGACTTTAGATTTCTCATTTAAAAAAAAAAGTTATTTTTTCAATTCTGAGAAAATATTGGTACTGAAAATTCAGCTGGACTAAATTGTTTAAAAATATATTTACAAGTACAAGAGTAATTTTAAATTGAATTAATAAATTAATAGATTTAAGTTAATGTTTTTAAATAAATGCAACCTTGTAAAGCAGAAGAGACGACTTTCATAAATATTAAAAACCTCTTGCTTGCCGTTTCTTTTTATTCAGTTAGTCGGCTCATGATGTGACGCTGTGCTCAGAAGCAGTGGCATGGCATGATGCGGTCACATAAGCGTATAATACGTCCTTTGAATTTGAGTGTTCAGCACAACTCCACTATAACACTTCTACTGATACAGGAGTCCAGTCTCTGCTGCATTCAGATTACCATGCCTGAATGCATTTGTGGACTTGCTCTGATTTATATATGCAGGATTAATAAATCTCGGCTGGATCGTAGCGCTCTAGTCTCTTACATACTTCACTCTGAATGAATTCAGCTTAGATTTGTTTATATGCCGCTCTGTACCTATCATACTGTAGCCCAGCCTCACTGAGCTTCTTAAGCAAAAGCCTCAATTTTATCTCCACGCATTTGAAATTTCAAAAAAGGTCAGTCTTTTTCTTTTTTTTTTTTTTTTTTTTTTTTTACAGTGAGCTGATTGGAAAGAAGCAGGCATTTTTCACATGACTATTTTAATAGCTCAGCGGGTTTAGCATCTTGAGCTGTCGATGTGTTTAATAGCTGCAGAACGCTTTGAACATCACTGTAAAGCTGCTTCCCGTCTTTGTGCCTTTTTCCACTTCCTCCCCAGTGCTTTTTGGAGATGAAGACTTCATCTTTCTGTGCTCTGACTCTGTTTTTCATGTCAGAGTGGAGGATTGAGTATATGTTCTCTCTCAGATTATATTGGTTGCAGGAAGCTTGTTTTTTTACATGCATAAACATGTTTTATTTCTTTTGTAGTTCTCTCTCTCTCTCTCTCTTCTCTTTCCTCTCTTAGTCTTCCAGTATTTTCCTCAATATATTAAAGGAAGGCTGGGCTTCGGGTGGTGACTTTAATGGTTGCTAATGCAAGAAAATGTTAAAGGCAATCATTTAAAATCTAGCAACCTTTTATCTGGAAGGTTTCATGCATGGCCCATTTTTTTTTTTTTTTTTTTTTTTTTTTTTCTTCCTTGTAGATTGCCATTAGCTGACAATTGATGGAAGAAAAAAAAAAAAAAAAAAACTTGTCTGGTTTAAAATGAACTAGGAACCTTTCCTATATATGTTTTAGGTTTTTAAGACTTACTATAACCAATATATAATTTTATAATTAATTCTGATGTATTTTGTTTTATGCATTGTTTTTGCACTCATATTAACCATTTGTGACACTGAAGACTGGAGTAATAATTCAGCTTTGATCACAGGAATAAATTTCAAAAGAAACCGTTATTTTAAATTAATAATATTTCTATGTACTTCTAATATTTTTACTTATTTTATGCTATTTTTGCTCAAATAAATGCAGCCTCGGAGAGCAAAAGAGAATTTCAAAAACATTCAAATATTAAAAACCCCAATCTCTTGAATGCTGCTGTATTTGCCAAAAATACTTTGGAATTTGCTCACGTTTCGCCCGAACTGACGCAAGCCTTACTCTGCGTTCATTTTATTTGGAGAACATGCATTTCAGGATTCGCACCTCTTCTCTAACCGATGTGGTTTCACGCATATTAAAGACTTTCTGAAAGTCAGATCCGGAGCAATTTGCATGCTGTACTAGAAAGAGACGGGCATGGTGGTCTCCCCATTACCCTCCTTTCCCAACTAATTCCAAATGCATTTGCATTGAGATGGAGTGCAGGAGTAAGACTCGGAGGTCCCGCTTTCATTCGGATACCTGTGGTGAGGTCGCCTTGCATCTCTCCAGAAGTGCATTACCTCCCGCGTCCCGCTCCGCTCCGTCTTCTCATCCTGTCATCGTCCCCGCATCCCACTTCTCCTAAATTCACCCCAAAGCAGGCGACCGCCTTTGATCGCGGATGAGATATTTGATCAATAATTGAGATGAGCGGGCTGTGTTTTCAGGTCTCGCAGACTCCGCGTCCAATTGCTATTTTTACTCGTGCTTGAGTATTAATAAGCATTTAAAATGTGAAAATCTGAGGACGCAGTGGATTTTGAGAGGTGCATTATGGGAATTGTAATTTGCGTTTGTCAGATGTGAGAGGTAGAGGCATAATATTCAGTTAAACGGGTTAATTAAGTGTTATTACATCCATTTGTTTCAGCAGATATTTGAGAACAAGGCCAGTGTTTTGAAGAAATGAGATGCGTCTCTTTGAAGAAGTGTATCTTATTATTATATTATTATTGAGAACTCCATTCATATTTTCACGTACAGAGAGAGGTTGGCCTATCAGAACGATGTCATTTACATACAGACATCCTAAAGGTACAATAGCAGCAAAAGTGTTAATGTTTTTGGTGCAGAAAAATCCTAAATGTAAAATTCTGCTTAGGTCTTAGGGCCGGAGGATGTTGGCATTCTCCTCACCACTGACTTACAAAGTCACTCAAAGAGAGGGTGAGAAGTGGAATTAGCTTTATGTTTGGGGTCAGTGAATGGTACTTCAGATTGACCGGTCAGAGAACAGAGCTGGTATCATGATCAGACCTGTACCACCCGTGTGTGTGTGTGTGTGTGTGTGTGTGTGTAGCATCCATAAGGATGCTATAATTTTTGACCATGTGGGTACCTCTTCTTATAAATCATACATATGTTTGACAATCTGAGAGGGTTAGGGTAAAGGGATAGAAAATACAGTTTCTGCTATATTAAAAACTACCACGTAAATGAATTATCCTTATAAAACATGGGAACCAGTGTGTGTGAATGACAGGGAGACAGGTAATTTAACAGCAAATACCAGAAAGAATAATAGTAAAAAAAAAATTATCATTTTAAATTTTTTGCATTTATATAATAAAAAAAAAATTAAGTGCTAGATTTTTTTTTTGCGTATGTATACAGTACTTGATACATGTATGGTCCTACATATATGAAAGTTTTTTTTGTTTTGTTTTTAATTATATATTTTTATTCAGAATATCTGCATTAAATTGATCAAAAGTAGAGACCTACTACAAAAGATTTCTGTTTTAAATATAAACTTTTTTTTTTATAAAATAATCCAGAATTCCACAAGAAAACTTGATAAACAAGAGACATACAATTTTAATTGGTTTTAGTATAATTTTTGAGCATATAAATGCAGATTTCTTTCAAAATAAACATATTACTGGCTCCAAACCTTTAGGACTTTTAAAATATGGCTATTGTTTTTCTAACTTATTTTGTATTTTCTAGAATGTTGTACAGTAAGAGTAAGATTTATTAGCTAACGTCGGTAACATCAGTAACCATAAACTAAGAATGAGCAATACATCTACAGCATTTATTAATTTTAGTACACTTTTAGTAAATTTTTTTAAGAAGTTGTGTCTGTTAACGTGAACGATGAACAACTGTATTTTCATTATATGTCAGTTTAATAAACGCATTGTTCATTGTTTGCTCATGTTAAACATTGTTAATATATTTTCTCTCAAAATGTAAGAGTACTTAATTTTTTTTTTTCTTATCTAGTCTTTCCTTTCGTAGGTTATTTTATAATAATCGTTTCCCTTTGAAGCTGCGTCGTTATCAGTGTCTTAAAGCAAGCACCAAACCGTCAGTATCAGCAGATGTCGTCTTCAATAATTGAATATTGGCTCAGAAACGTGGCATCAGGACATCCGTGTTTAACAGTGATTTTCTTTTTTTTTTCTCTCACTGACTCTGAAGTGCAGGTGCTCTGAACTAGCGAGCGTTTAATTGCTGCTTCTGAATGAGACATCACTTGATGTCGTCCGCGTGATTACGAAGTGATTACGAATTCCTCTGTAGTCGTAAAAGCGTCCGCGTCGTTCTTCAAAGTTTTTTTTTTTTTATCCAATATATTTTATTGGGTTTTTCTCAACATTAGAACAAGACATCTAACCGTCTGAACATCACTCGTTCTTCAAAGTTAATTCAAGTTCCTCCACACGAAGGAGATGTCCACTGAGGGTTTCCGCAGATATCTTTTTTTTTTTTTTTTTTTTTAAAGAGCTGTTGCTTTGCGTGTGTTTCTCCTCAGCCGGCTCGAGGAATCTCTCCAAAAAGTGGAATCAAAGTTTTATTCTCCGACGTCTTCGTGAAATTGGATGGTTGTAAAAAAAACACGATTTCTTCAAGACTTTCAAACCTCTGGAGCCGTGAGCTGGTGCGAACATCGGCGCTGCACACTCGCTGTTTTGGGGGTTAAAATGTTAAGTATACGCAGTTTTGTAAATCACGACGCATCGAAAGAAAAGCCAGGAGATGCATCATCCCATCCGTACAAGAACGAACCGTCTACGCGTGCTGCTCACCGCACGGATCTGATTTCAGTGAAGGCTGATAATGAGAGAAGAAGAGTTAAGTGGATTGAAAAGAGAGCGAGCGAGAGATAAGAAGTGGACGGAGACGGATTGATCTGCATTCAGCTGCCGTTTCTTCACTCTAAATGATTCGGGCAGTTTTCTTCGAGCTCATTCCCCATCTGCCCGCTCACTTCATCACAGAATGAGCAGATGAGAGCTGAAGCGCTTCGGACGGCTGATGTTTACGATGACGGACAGTGGCGTGATTTGCGCGTGTCCGTGTAGATCTGTTCGTCAGAGCGGTAGATGCGTCTTTATTTGATTCGGAGCAGATCCGCACCTTCCTTCGGTGTCTGTCTTGGATCAGAAAGCGTTAGTTTGATGGACAGGACGTTTATGATTATTACCCGTGGCACAGTTTTCTTGCACCAGCCACGACGGTATGACTTACAGTTCTGGCTGTCCAGCGAGGTGCCAGGAGATCAAAGCAGGATTTTGCTGTAATATTTTCCCGTAGAACTCTTAAAGCAGATAAACAGATGACTTGATCACTTTCCATGCTGTACATTCTCAAGACACTGATGTGAGCTTTTGATTATTGTCTGCTTTTTTACCTCTTTTGTTTTCGCATTTCTTTTTATTTCCTTTGTTTGCATTTTACTGTATCCTTTGTTTTAGCAGCTTGGGGTTTTTTTTGACGTGGTTTTTGCTGCCCGTGATGTTGGTTTTGTTTACTGGTTTGGTTGGCTTTTTTCTTGTTAGTGTTTTAGTGCTTGTCGGTTTTGTTTTGTGGTTTGCTTTTTTCTTGTTAATATTTTGATTTTTTTTTTTATGGTTTACTCTGTTGCCATTGTTTAGTTTAGTTTTGTTGCTGATTCTTGCCTTTTGTTGTGGTTTGCTTTTTTTCTTAGTTTTTTATCATGTTTGTGGTTTACTCTGTCAGTGTTATATTGTTTGTTTTTGTTTAGATTTTTTTTTTAAAATTGTATTATCATTGGCCTATTATTATGTTTTGGTATGGTTATGTTTTTTTTTTTGGTTTTGCAGTGAGATGCTCTTGTTGAAGTGGGGATTGCAACCGAATGATTTTGAGTGTGCGTCTTTGTTAGAGCGGGCTTTCTCTCTCAATCGGCACATAATGATAGACTGTGCTCAAAGGAGTCATTATTTTCTCCACAGCATACAGTTTGTGGTTCATGTAATGGCCACACGCTAACACTAAGGCACACTTTGTTGGGCACAAGATATCCGTCAGTTCACAGTTCAACATCTCAAAACACAGCACTCACTGCTGTCACTCTGTCTGAATCAGATTTATTATATTCTAGACGTCATTTGATTTGCATGAAAGGTCAAGCACAGTGCTTCCTGCTAAATGAATGGAGTGTATAAAGGCATTGAGTGTGTGTGTGTGTGTGTGTGTTGTGAGATCAGCACCTCAGATTGCTCTCTGCGCTGTCTTCCATCGATCGCTCTGATGCTGCTGTGGTAGACACGCTGTGTTTAAAGTATATGGCGTTGATCAATGAGGAAACATGAAACGCACACACTCATACAAACAATGTGAGATGTGTGCCTCTGTCCTGCTTGATGTGTGTATATATATATATATATATATAGTGTCCTTAATCCATAAAGCTGAGACTGATGTTTGTTAATGAAAGTAGAGATGACCGTTAAAGCTGCTGTTTTTTTGTGGCGCTCTGCTGTACAGTGAATGAAACCTTGTTTTCTGTGTAAAGATGTTTACGTGCGTTTGTGCAGGGAAATGACGTGATGGAAGAGCAGGACCTGAGAGAAATTGGCATCACGGACCCGGCGCATCGCAGGAAGATCCTCAGCGCCGCACGTTCTCTACCAAAGGTTTGTGTGCGTCTACAACGCTCTGCCGAGGATGGTCACGTGCTAATGATCACTTCGTAAGGTTTTCATGGTTTTAACAGTAACTGTTGTTTGTGAGCCGGTAGTTTATCCGCTCTGGGTCTCTGTGCGCAGGTGAAAGCGCTAGGCTGCGACGGCAGCACGTCCCTCGCCGCGTGGCTGGATGTCCTGGGTCTCCAGGAATACCTGCAGAACTTCCTGTCCAGTGGCTATCGCACGCTCGAGTGTGTGAAGAACCTGTGGGAGCTGGAGATCGTCAACGTGAGCGCTCCATGCATTCAAACTGTTACAGCGTACAGGGTTCCTGTAGGGGTCTGGAAAAGCATGGGATTTGATTTAAAGGGGCGGTACCGTGCGATTTATTTTGAACTCACAATTATGGAAATGGGCGTTACGTTTATAAAGAGCGCTTGTGGTGTTCCTCCAATCATAATGCCATAATGTGTCAGCTGGCCAATCAGAGCAGACTGTGCTTGCTGGAAAAACAGCCAAACGCACCAAATAATGAGCTTTAAAATAGCATCACATGACCCTTTAAGTATTTTCCAGGTTTGGAAAAGCATGAAACAAAGAAAGCAGAGTATGGAAAAGTAGTTGTGTATCCATATATGCACACTTTTATGACGGAAAAGAAAGTAACTTGTCATATAGGGCGATGCACATTGAGCCACCTATTGTGCTCTCAGCCCATTTTGTGATGTGGTTTCTTGGCGCCCACAAAGCATGCGTTAAAAAGACCTACGACCTTGAAATATGGCATGATGCCCTAACCTAAAGCCATTTTTTTTCTTTGCAAATTTTATGCCATCAGCCCATTTCATGGTCGGTGTGCCACCGCAGAGGATGTGTTAAATTGGAAATTAGGCCTTGATATCAGAGACACTACAATAAGAAAATCCCAGTTTTGATCACATAGATCTTTTATTTCATGCTCACCCATGCTCTTGTTTTATTCGCAGTAAGATGGCAGTGATGCACAAAGGAAGTAGGTTATGTAAAACTAGAAACTGTAATGCGTAATCATGCAAAACCTTCCCATACGCTTGTGAATAATTACTCAAAGAAGCAGGTTTCTTGTAGCCATGTAAAAGTCAGGTTTTTTTGTAATCATTGTTTTTAAGGGCTCTATATGTTGTCAATAAAACAATGTAAAAAAAAAAATAACCCGTACTATATACCAAATCTAAAACTATATACTGTTGTACGAACCATTTGTGTTAAATGTGGTCTGAAAATATACTGAGAGGTTTGGAAAATCGAGAGGATTTTGAAATGGAAAAAGTATTATATGAAGTAGTCTACTTTATTTAAAAAGAAATTTTTTTGACACTCAATTTTTAGGTTGAGTGCGGAGTATTTATGTTGCTTAACAGACATTGAGTAATTTTCGTCTTTGTCTGTTTGTAGGTGTTGAAGATCACGTTGTTGGGCCACAGGAAAAGGATTATTGCGTCATTAGCTGAACGTCCGTACGAGGAGCCTCCGGTCAAACCACCCCGGCTCTCTCAGATCAGAGTAAGTACTGCTGTACGCTATAATATATAATAAAAATACACATTCTAGGCCTATTAGAAGTAAACAAAAACAAGAGTGGAATTGGTTTCTTCAAAATTGAGTGTTTTTTTGTTTGGTCTCTTTAGAAAAATATAATACATTTTTGCCGAAATGACACGTAATTTTAGTCAACTACAATAATTTGCCAGACTATATAGACCAAGTGTTTGATCTGTAAATGTATATTAATTTAATTATGTTTAAAAAAATTCGAAAGTTTTTGTTTATTCGAAAGATTAACAATTGGGTCACTTCTTATTTTCTCAGTCCATGCTTTCCAGAGTTTTAGTTTATTTTAAATTTGCAAGATGTTTTTTTTTTTTTTCTGTTTCCTCTGCTGAATCATCCAGGAAGAAAACCGTGTTACCTATTGAACAGAAGGGTTATTGGGTGAATCTCACAATGCTCATACAAAAATGATAAAAATAATAACATCTTTGTTAAAGTGCTTTTAAAGTTACATCCGTTCATTTTTTTTGAGCAAGCTGAGGCTAAAGGAAGCACCACCCTCACGTCTTCAAGACGTCAACAACTGGAAAAAAGAGTGGGGTCTGAGAACCAGCGACAAACTACATGAAGTTAACCAAACTGTGGGGAAAAAAGCTGAACATTTTCAGTAATTGCTGAGATGAGATACAGTACATGAAGCAGTAGAGGACCTTCCAGAATCGTTCTAATATCGCTTTTAAAACTAAACTAATACTTTATTCAATTATGCCGGTTTTAGCTCTCTTAGGGAATTCTATTTCTCAGCAAATGATTTCAAAGAGTGTTTTTGTCTAAAGAAACCTCATATGTCGACTTCTTAAATCATGCAGATAGCATAGGAAGCTGGCATAATATTACAATATCAGCCAACCTCTCAAAATTCAAAATAAAAACAACTTTAATTTTTTGTAAAAAAAAGTGTTATTTGAAATTCTATTTTAAATCAGCTCCTTTAGAAACGTATGAGACAACATTTTTCTGTTTCCTCTGCTCAGACATCGAGGTGTCTCTCAAAGAAGGGAATTCTTGAAATTTATTTGGTCTTATCTCACCCTAAAATAAGAATACATAAAGTGCATTTGCATGAAAAAGGTAGAAGTATGTTTCATGGAACTTTTAAAGGAATATGTCACTCAAAAATGACTTTTTTTTTTTTTTTTTTTTTTTTTTTTTTTTTTTACTCACAAGCCATCTTAGGGTTATATGACTTTTTATTTTTCAAACAAACACTCTTGAGTTTTTAAAAGTGTATCTTGGCTCTTCCAAGCTTGGTAATGCTGGTGGATAGCAGCCATTATTTTGAGGCTCCGTAAACTAAATATATCCATCATGAAACTAACCTATACACCTTCAGAGGGTTATCACATGTGTCTTCTGAAGCAGGTCAAGGGGTTTTTGTAACAAACTGTTTTAAAATCATAATGCAAATGGAAACGGCTATATGTGTGATCATGAGAGAGTCAAGTTCAGCCTGTCCTCTGACTCCACGTGTGACGTAAACTGCATTCATTATTATTGTGAAGCTTTCAACTTTTAATTCGTTACCAGCGTTTTAGTATTGCTCCAAGTCAGTGATTTGAGTTTGAGAATAAAAAATATATATATAATAATATAATAAATGTGTAAATTGTGTGGTAATTAAAATTTTTGGGTGAACTATTCCTTTAAGTCTTTACTCAGCTTTACTTTAACTCCTTTACCACAATGCGAAATTCTGTTAAATTCAATTCTATTTGTCCAATAGGAGCTTAGAGGACGTTTGGTGCTTTCTATGTGTTTCTCTCTCCCAGGTTGAAAACGGTTTGCTTTATTGAACAGACTGCAGACTTCTGTCCCTCACGGCCTCGTTTTTATTCCCAACAAATGAAATCTGGCATCAGCCCCGATTAGAGTCTATAACAAAGTGCAGTACACTGTAAACTCCCTCTCTCTCTCATTTCTGAGCAAGGACATCTTTCTGGCTGGCTGCTCTCCCTCATTGAACGCTTCTTTTGCAGTGTCAGGATCTGATGTCCCAGACCTCATCTCCTCTCAGTCACTCAGACTCCTACACGCGCTCCATGGACCCCCTGTTACCTGCAGGCGATTCTGGGAGGAGGAGAGCTCCAGACTCTGAGTACGACGTGGCTATTCGACAGCGGCCCAACGAAAGACCACAAGTGAGTCCCGCTCCACGAAACCTTCTGTTTCTGCCCGAATCTTGCACTTTGTGGTCAGTTTATCCTAAAAGCACGTTTCCCTCCCACAGGAGAGATTTGAGGAGCGCCAGAGGGAACCCCGCTTGACCTTACGACCCCCGAGTCTGGCGGCACCGTACACACCGGTCCAGAACTGGCACCATCAGCCCGAGAAGCTCATCTTTGAGTCGTGCGGTTACGAGGCCAACGTAATAATATTTCGATCATAAACATCGCCCTTACATAATAACAGTCGTAATTCATATTTAGGTGACTGGTTATGAAATCACCCGAGCCTTTGATTGCGTTTAGTTTATGTGTTTTAAGTTCTCTCTCTGTCTCTCTTCACCCGCTCGTTCTGCAGTATCTGGGCTCAATGCTCATTAAAGAACTAAGAGGAACGGAGTCGACGCAGGACGCCTGTGCTAAAATGAGGGTAGGTGTTCACACAGTCTTCGGCCAATGAGAGCTCAAGGTCTCCTGTGAGGAGTCACGCCAGGACGCTCGCATTATTATTATATTTTGGAACGGGCAGCAAGCAGCACTGTCAGGGAAAACGCCACCCATGAGAGTCCTCTACGGGGCACTAGCACAAAAAAAAGGACAGTTTCATAATGTACGACTAACGCGGTCCGTCCAGAAAGTTGAAAGTGGACTTCCGCTTCATCGCACTGACAGACTGCAGATCTGCACTTCAGAGGCTGTTCTGATAAGCAGCCGTTTATGTCGGTGTGTAAGTGGTTAAATAATTAAGCAGAACCGTAAGTGCAGGGGTGCGGTTAAAATAAACCGTTGAGTCAGTTGGGACAGGCACTTGAATGAAAAAAAAAAAAGACAAAAGCATAAACTGTCAGAACTAACACAATGTTTTGAAACAGGGAGCCAGAAAGGGCAGGAGAAATCTGTCCCTTAAATATTAGCATTGGCTGTTTGGTGAATCATACAGTGAAACTACACATCTCACCCCTGAATAGAATTGGTAATGATAATAATAGCATTTTAAGGACCATTTAGCATTATTACATTTATTTTAGAATAATTAAATACTCCCTTTCCCCTCAATTCCTCATTACCTAAAATACGAATTCATTATTTCTTTAAACTGATATTAAATTATAAACGAGTAATAGTAATAATACACTATTTTAAATTAAAATTTAGTACAACAAATTTTGTCATGGTGCCTAATACTACTTTTGAATTATGTTTACTGTTTAGTGTGTGTGTGTGTGTGTGTGTGTGTGTGTAAATATATGTTGGGTTTTAACAACAGTTTTTTTTATTCAAAGCTGTCCAAGATGTCAGTTTATGAGTAAAAATAAACTCTTTCTTTGCATTGTCAAACATCCTATAATTCTCTCTTTCTCTCTCAGAGGTCGACGGAGCAGATGAGGAAGATCCCCACCATCATCCTCTCCATCACGTACAAGGGTGTGAAATTCATTGACGCTGCCAACAAGGTGATGACATCATTCTCCTCTGTCATTGGCCCCGAGCAGACAGATAAACAGCGGGTCATTAAACTGAAGCCCTCTGGCTCACGGGCGTCTCTGTGAGCTCATCACGTCACATGACTGATAAACAGGCACACTGAGGACCTCAGATTTATTGAGTGACTCTTGGCTGATCTTGAGCTCTTTGTCATTTTCCCATTGCTTAAGGACACGGGTGTCTGATAAAGGCTCCTAATTTCATTTATTTGTTTTTATTAAAGTTTTATTAATTGAGTCAGTAGACATTGCATTGGCCTCAATTGTTAAGTGTTATTCTAAAAATAACAATAATAGAATTTTTTTCCAGCAGAGAGATTGTCTGTCCATCCATTCTATTTGTCTATCCAGTGCTACTCCATGCTATCCCTCCGCCATATTCCTCTACTCCATTCGATTCATTGCAATCCATCCATCCATCCATCGCCATGCTGTCCTTTTCCATCCACTATATCCATCCTATCTGTCCATCCCAACCATTATCCCTCCCTCCCTCCGTTCATCCATCTTTTCAAGCAGTCCATCCCATCCATCCAACCAATCTATCCTATGCTATTCCATGTCATTCATCCTATCTCTCCATCTAATCCATCCATCCATCTCTCCCCCAATCAATTCTATTTATTCCCCAATCCATCCCATGCCATTCCTCCAACCCATTCATCTCTCTCAATCTATCCCATCCTCTCAATCCTTCTAATTCTATTCCATGCCGTCCCTCCATCCTATCCTTCTAATCCATCCCATTAAACACCCCACCCATCCATCCACCTCTTTCCCAATCTATCCTATTCATCCCTACATCCATCTTCCTCTCATCTTTTTATCCAGTTCATCCACCCAGTATATTCTGTGCCATCCCATTCTTTCCCATGCCATCCATCCAGCCATCTCTTACCCAGTCTATGCTATCTATCCCCCAACTCATTGCATATCATCCCTCTAACCCATCCATCCACCCAATCCATCCATTGTCCCTCCCTCCATCTTTGCAACCAGTCCACCCACCCATCCTATCCCATGCCATCCCTCCATCTTAACCCCCCAGTCCGACTCACCCAAACCATTCGTTCATCCATCCCCTTCCCATCGTTCCCTCAATCTGTCTCATCCATCTAATTGTATTTTCAGCATCAACTGATTGTTTTATCTATTCCTGTAAGTAGCAGTGATGTGTTTCTGTTGAGGTTCTTCAATCCGTTGGCTCACTTCCTCTTGGGTTGTGTGTGCAGAACATCATCGCAGAACATGAGATCAGGAACATCTCCTGTGCAGCTCAGGACCCGGAGGACCTCTGCACGTTTGCTTACATCACTAAAGATCTTCAGAGCAGCCACCATTACTGCCATGTCTTCAGCACCGTAGATGTGGTGAGACAAACACCACCGCCATCATGCCACCGCATAAGAGATCAGCTCTTTCTCCATCAGTGGTTCTCAGCTGCTTTCCTTCTGCTCTGTATGCTGATTTACAGTATTTGGGAAAAAAAACCCCATCAAACTGCAAATAGCTTTTTTGCAGATGTAATTTAGATTAAAAACCACCAAATTTGCATTTCACATTATGTCTGTCTGTGATATTCATAACAGACCTGTTTAATGACCCACAGGTTGAGAATTACTGCTCTGAAATTCTCATATTTCTGGGCATTGAGAGTCTCTTTCTCTTTTTCCGTGGTGTGCAGAGCGCCGTGGGCTGATTGCCAGGCATCTGATAGTATCACAAAGAGTTTTATAGGAGAGGTTGTGAGCAGCAGCCCATTAAAATTACATTGATCATACAGCTGCCTGAATGATACACACACACACTAGACCTATCATTGCCTTGAATACGTGGAGCAGCAACTAGCAGCTCATTTCATAATTAAACAATCAAGGGATTAATAGAACTGATAATTAAATGATCAGCTTACAATTACAAGAATTAATAAGTAGCTTATTCTGTGTGTTAAGAGTTATTAGACAACGAAACCATACACTGGAATTACTTTTTAATACGAAAAGTTTGGTTCGTATTGGATCACGTTTTAATCCAGACTGCACTGAGAAATGTGATTCCAGAGTTTGTTTATTTGCTTAGCCTGCTGCTTTATTAATTTAGATGCCATGAATTATTCATTGCATACAAAAGCTTAAAAAGGGCCAGGCATTACTTTTTGGACGCTCTAAAATGCGAGTTTTGCTCCCTTGTAGCAAAGTTTGTCAAATGATGTTAATTGTGTACTTGTTACATATGCAGTTCTGTATCTTCAAAAGATTGTGAAAAAAGAGAAACAGTCTGAAGTTACAAGCCCTGATTATATTGTGGAGGATCTGAGAGTTTGTTCAATATTGTGGCGTTTGTTTTTGTCGAGGAAAGAAAAAAAAACCTAAACCCCAAAGAGATTTCTCATAGCCTTCATTACACATTACAGTATCTACAGCTGTCCTGGCATCCCTTTGCAGACTCATTGATGTGTAATTATATAAAAGCTGCTCTTCATTACACTGTATGACATAGCTAAGCTTGTTATTACGTACTTCACGAGTTTAAATGCTTCTTAAGTGCGGGGTAATGTTGGAGGGCTGTATAAATGTATTGATGTATGATTCTGTTGACGAGGCTATGAAAGAAACTTCTGAAGATGGATTGAGGTCATTTGAGCTCGTTTGATCATTTCTTGATTGTCGTTTAAGCACCTCGTCGTGATTGTGAATTACCGTGTCTCCACCTCCCTGACAGAACCTGACCTATGAGATCATTCTGACGCTGGGACAGGCGTTTGAAGTGGCCTATCAGCTGGCACTACAGGCCCAGAGGACCAGACAGCAGCAGAGCACAGCGGGACCCACCGAGATCATCGAGACCAAGAGCAGCAGACCCGTCCCCAAACCACGAGGGAGCATGCGCAAGTCAGGGGTGAGAGCTCACACACACACACACACACACACTTTTTTATACATTTTGAGAGCTTGTTTGAATCTTAAAAAAAATACGCCAGTGTTTTGTTTGAGACATTTAAAGGTACAGTACCTAATATTGCCAGCTAGTGGTTAAAATGGGTACCGCAATTCCGACCAGGAATCTGCCCAAAACACATTTCAGAGTAGAATTACTGGATATAGCATTATTTTTCAGAGAAACGGTTATGTAAACATGTTTCCTAAATACCTACAAACATATCTCGTTTTTTTGGCATCAGAAAAGTCAGAAACATACATACAGCACATTTAATCAGAAGTACACTACTGGTTGGGGTCAATTAAAATTGTTTTAAAAAAAGTGTTTATGTAAATATGTGCTTGTATTTAATATAGTGAAATATTATTATACAATAAAACAGTTATTATAAAAAATAACTTTTATTGTATAATATATATTTACAATGTAATTTACTAATTTAATGCAAAGCTGAATTTTCAGCATCATTTCTCCAGTCTTCAGTGTCACATGATCCTTCAGAAATCATTCAAATTTGCTGATTTGCATATATGATTATTTATCATCAATGTTGTAAACAGTCGTTCTGCTTTATATTTTAGTGGAGAAGTGAAAATATTTTTCAGGATTCTGTGTATAGGTAGCTCAAAACAACAGCATTCTTTTGAAATAGAAATGTTTTGTAATTACATGAATGTCTTTTCCCACTTTTAATCAAATGACTGCATCCCTGCTAGTTGAAGGTATCACTAAGTAAAGTATTAATCATGGGTTCCTGTACAGTATGGAATTTTGAAATGGAGAATGTTCAGGATCCCTGGCTGTAAAGGCTGTCAATACTCTACATGAACATACAATTATGTTCTCAGGAAAATTAATTCTACTAATTTGTTCCCTGTTCACAATTAATCACTAATCCTGACTGATCCTCACAAAATTCATCTGTCTGTGTGTGAACTTGTAGCCCAGTCACTACTCTGTTTAGATGTTCTGTTGGTTTGCTGTATTCTTGTTCTCGTTCTTGAGACTTTTCATCGCTCTATTTTAATTTTTCCTTCTTCCAGCTCATCCTTTATTCACCTCCTCTCTTCAATAGCTGAAATTCCCATGGTTCCTCTCTTTCTATGACTTAGTGGCAGATCCATATCTATCTTTGTGAGCAGTACTGTGGAGCTCCCTGCTGGTTCTTTGAAGAAGCACACATTTAAATGCATTGGCTACGATATATACAGTATATGAACGTTCAAACGTTTGGAGTTTTTTGAAAAAACTAAATATTTCCAAAAGTGAAAAACCTTTCAATTTCAAAAATCTGCTGCTCTTCTGAACTTTTTATTCATTAAAAAAATCACTAAAAATGTTTCCAGTTCTTAAATAAAGCAAAATTAAGCAGAAACTGTTTTCAACATTGATGATAATGATTTTAGACTGATTTCTGAAGGATCATGTGACACTGAATATTGGAATAATTATGTAGAAAATTCAAGGAATAAATTCAATTTTACAATATATCCAAATAGTTCATTTTAATTGTAATATTTCACAGTATTACTGTTTTTATTTGTTTTTAATTATGGGTTTAATTTTTGTGTGTGTGTGTGCTTTTATTTGGATCATCTTAGGTCAGACAGAAAGTAAGAGTAACGTAAATATAGTAATAATATAAATACACATCTACATATACAAAAATATTTAAATAACTAGGCAGTCATACATTCAAATGAAGTAATAAAGAAAGGGAAGTGAATAAATATTGCTGTTTGTACTGTATTTTTATCAAATAAACACAGCCTAGGAAAGCATAAGATGCTACATAGAAAAAAAGAAATCATACCAATCCTAAACTTTTGAACGATCGCTGAACGCTCTGGGTTATACAGACTTGTCAATTAACACATTTATTTTTGTCTAATCCCAGCATTTTTAACAGTTCAATATTTTTTGAAAGCTTCAGTTCTAACCTTAATCTGAAACCCGACCCAAAGCTCTCGTAATCACGTCTCTCCTGAGAGGAACTAGTCTTCTGTAAACCACTGTAACACTAAGATCGCCTGACGTGATGTTAATATCTCACGTGTCGTCCTCGCTGCCGTTTCAGGTGGAGGCCATGGATGTGGAGGCTCACGCTCAGAGCAGCGCCACCTGGATCCTGGACTCCAAAGACCCCAAGCGCACCGTCAGCACCAAGTACGAGACCACCATATTCTGATCGGACGCCCCTCACACCTTTTCCTTTCGCTCTGTGCCTTCACTCTCTAGATAGACCTCCCCTCGCTCTCCGTTCACCTCTTTCTGTCCTGAAGCCTAGTTCCGCTCGGGCTGTCCAACAACCCTTTCCCCGAGGCCGAGACAAACACATTTCCCCTTTAAGTCGGTGCGGGTGTTTAGGAGCCCTGTAGTCGTATCATAACTGGCCTGAAACCAAAGTAAAGCTCTGCTGAGGACCAGAACATCTCGTCATTTAACCTTCCTGCTTCAAACGCGAAGAGACTAACATTTCCTTGTCATTCCACTCAAAGGACTCTCCCTCCATCGTCCACGCTGATGGGCTTTCTCTTAACTCTCTTAACTTTCTTTCTTTTCTCCTTCTGTGGTGCTCGTCTCCACCAGGCTTCGACCGCAATGAGACACCGACGAAGACTTCCTCTTCCTCCTCTTCGGTCTGAGCTAAAACAACTGGACGTCACTAAACGTGTAGCATCAGATCAAAACAGTCCACACCGCCAAGGATTACCGTAAAAGGCACTTTCCATGAAAACGGTACATTTTGGTGCGGTACTTTTTCTGAATAAAGGCACAAATTACATATTTACGACCTAAAGAGAAACCAGTAAATACGTTTGGTAGATCGTTGTGTGTTGTAAAAATAGCATAGCATGGAAAGAGGACTTGGCTTTCTGATTACGACCAACGTTTGACAGACTACAGCAATGTTTTAATTAACCTAAAACATAAATGACCAAATCGATAATTAATTTTAAATACATATTTAAGCATATAAAAAAAAATGTCCCACAATTTGAGTGCAATCTGATTTACTTTTTTAGATTGATTTTTCACAAAATTGTAACCTCGTTAAGGCATTTTTCTACAGCACGATGAGGGAAAAGTATAAAAGTATAGTACAAAAATGTATTATTAACTGTATTTGTTATTTGACTCAGTTATTGTAAAGAGGAAAAAAATATGCCGTAAAATAGCTAACAACTGCAGCAGGTTTTTTAAGGCTAAGTCTGTGTTATTTCTTTTTTTTTATATTTTATTTTTATTGAAATTTCCATTCACAACAGGGAAGTACAAACATTGTCAATGTTTCATATTTACATAATCAAAGGCGTAATATCAATAAGTATATCGCAATATTGAGTCCCATAAAAACAAATAAACAAACATAAAAGAGGGGGAGAAAAAGGACTCTACATTTTTAAACACTTGTCAAAGAAATGTACTGTACAATCCCTTTATAGAGATGGTAATGTGCGAAAAGATACAGAACATAAAAATATATAACATACACAAAAAACACTGTGTTATTTCTTTTATGATTTTTCATTTTATTATCAATTATAATTTTTTTATTTATACAAAGTTTTTTTTATATTTTATTATGATTTTGTTTACATTTTTATTGAACGTAATTATTGAATAATTGTTGTTTTATATTTGGTTTAATTCTATCAAACACACATAAGGTTTTTAAAAACTATATTTAAGCAGCAATTCATATAAAAGTAATATCTGCATAATCATCTCATAATAACTGCACAGTATACAGTAGACAGGGAAGTCAAGCACCACTTTTCGCTTTGCTATGAAGAAAACAAATGACTTCACGGGTTTGAAGCTCCATTTTGTACCCTTTTTGTGGAAAGTCAGATGTCAGCTTTGTTTGCATTTGTTGGGCTTCTTTTAGCGTGCATACGGGCATCTAAACCTTTTATCATGGGCTGTGAGGACTAGATGGGTTTTTATTAGTACTGTTATGTTACTATGCACATCTAATAGATGATACACACATTCTGTCCATCCCTCACAACCAGATGAGACATTAGACAGCTGGCAGAAGCGTGCTAGAGTGCATTACAAGTTAATTGAATTGGAATCGAAGTACCTCACTGTAAATTTAATTTGCTGCCAGTTTATGGATTTGCGTTTAGCACTGTGATATTATGCGTTGTCTTAAGTCTGAGTTGGCAAACTAGGCTGGGCCTAAATGTCTGAACCAAATCACAAAGAGCTGTCTGAGCTGACCGCCTGCTCAAAATGTGTCAAGGAATCCAAGTAAAAAGTAATACTGGCTGCTTATTTCAGGCTTTATCAGGTGCCCAGTAAGCAGACTGTAATCAGTGTTGTAGTGAACTTGAGTTTGTACAAGTCTGTATGCTATTTCATTCTAGTGTCTTGGAAAATCTGTTTGGATTTTATTTTCTTCTCACTGGGATTAAAGGTGGAATTATTTAGGTATATTCTTCACAAGCCTTAAAAAATCCCGGTGTGATCTCGTGAATTATGGGTGCTTAAGCATTTACGAATTCGTAGCATTTATTGAAAAACTCACAGCACATCACATATCATGAAGATCTGAAAGCCTGATAGCAGTTTTGTTAAAGGAATGCTTTGGACATCGTCACAAATATTATGTATAGTTTCTTTTTATGCGGTTTTGAGATAAAAATCAGAAACATGATATGAAAAGGTAAAATTATGTCGATTATGATAAGTGGAAGTTGGCATAAATTAAATCTGATTTAAAAAAAAAAAAAAAAAAGGAAATTGACAAGTTGGAGATGAGATAAAAAGTCAATGACTAATTAAAGTTATAATGTATTTTTTCCTCAATTTTCAACATTTTATCTCATTGACTTTTTTAATCTCATAATTAATCTCATTTATGGTATTAATTTAATTTAATTTATTAGTTTTCTGTGGTGGAAATGGTCTTCCATATAACAACACACTGGCAGCCATTCTTGTTTGTTGCATCCGAATACAGCAAAGACTACAGAAAGGGCTGTTACAAAAAGAAAACAGAGCTCAGTGTCAAAGGTCAAATATGGATAAAGTTTAATCAGTATCTCATGCAGCCTAACATCACTCTCTCCATCCTCAGTTGTTTTCCTCATCTTCCCTTAACAGTCTTCTGCTTCTGTGCAATATTCATTTCTTTCCTCAAAATCATATTCCCTGCACCCCAAAGACTAGTGGTTTGCAAAGCCCAAAAACAACGTGGCATGATTATATAGCTGATCACATAACTATTGATAATCAAACAGTACTTTAATAGTCTATAATCAGTCTGCTGTATGTCTGTCGTCTCAAAATAAAGCCTGGCGTGGGCAGAACGGTGTGACATGAATGCAAATATATGAAATACTGTCTGAAAATCAGGGTCTGTACCCATCATGCAATGATTTGTATCCCACAGACTTTACATCGCAGTAAAAATCTGAGCTAAATTCATGCAGTGTTTTCAGTTCTTAAAGGTCTACTCAGTTAGCTAAAACACAAAATATATATACACAAAAAGAGAACTGTATGTTTAGTTATATCACATATAACCAATTCGCCAGTCAAGTCTTTGGGGTCCAAAGGGGAAATGGTTTTAGGAAAATCATTTTTAACTTTAAATGGTATCCCACGTTTATTAGTTTGATTTGTTTTAATCCCTGTGTGTGTATGTCTCCTTGTAGCTGACCGCTGTGTCGGATGCCAAACAGAAAGGAAAGTTGGGATGCCAATGACGGCATGACTGTGGATAAAACATCACTTGTATTGTGTGTGTGTGTGTGTGTGTGTGTGTGTGTGTGTGTGTGTTTATATAGATCTACGTAAGTGTCAGAAGTCTGCAGTGAGCTCCCATCTATTCCACCTTAAACACACGAGCCAAAGACAAACAAAAAGCATCCCGTCCAGTTTCACACACTCACCAAACATCTCGCTTTTATCAGATCTCTGACACATCGGAGGTTTCAAACACTGGAAACGCAGCAGTCACTGTATTCTCCCTCAATAACAAGAGCCAGTGTTGACGTTTGCCTCTGCTTTGATTTCTTCGGGTTTTCTTTTACTCTGATTGTGAAGCAGCGTCTACACGCTACCGTTTTGTCTGTGATTTTTGTCGTCTAAACCGATGGTCTTTCATCTCACAAAGCGCCGATGCTTTTATTTTGTCTGATAACTTGGAAAACAAATCCAGTTAAGTTAGAAACACTGATTCCGGTTCAGCAAAACACTGATCAGAGAGAGCGGTCTCGTCTTTTGATGTGCAGTTACCATCAATCCATCCGTAGGTTTGATTCTTACCGTCAGTATTTAAGTCAGGTGACCAACAGGCTTCAATACAAATGTTTGTCGAGCTAAACAATATGGGCCGAGACCATTCAAACGTAAGAATAATGAACTACGGTACGAGTTTCAATAGGAAAGGTTTGGAGAAACTCGTGGGAGATACTCTTTGTTGTGACGTCTTATTATGATAAGTTAATACGTTTATGATGGCATGAGGATGGTACAGTCCGGATCCTGGTACTCGTAGTGACTCGTACACGTATACTGTGATTTCTTATACAAAATAATTGCGTTAATGTGACACTACAAACAACCACGAGTTGTTTTTATGTGTAGAGTTTTGTGTCTTTCCTTTAACGATTAAGTTGCAGAAAGCAGGGTATGTCTTCAAAAAAAAAAAAATTTAATAAAATAGAAACGAAAACATGAAAAACAATTTAATTTGCGTAGTCATCTGTCATGGACGAACCTGTGCTTACGTTTTGTGTAGATAATAATGCATAAATATGAGGTGTAGATGGGAAATATTCCTGTATTCATTTAGCCCTAGTTTACAAGGATTTTAAGTCTGGTACTTTTTATTTAGATTTGTGTTTATTTTTCTTCATTTTTAACATGGTACGTTAAAAATGGGTGCAGTGCTAAATACAAGCAGATGCTAATGCTAGCACCTGTGACAGCCGCAGTGTTTGCACAACTAATCACGTTAGCAAATACAACAGTGACCGTTCAGATCATATTCTTGGCTAAATGATTCAAATCTAAACGATATCGAATTGTAAAGTAATCCTGGGTGGTCTGTCTTTTGATACTTGAATGATTCTGCTTTTATAGATATCTCTCTCTATATATGTATATGTATGTACTGTATGTAATTTTTTTTTCTTTAATTTTTTTGGTCATGTTTTTGTCATATCTAGAGAGGAACGTCTTTTTAAAGCTCAACATATCATGATGCAAGTGAGCATGAGACTGACAATGGAATCTCTGAGAGACTTTGCCACAGAATCAAAGGACGATTGTAAATAATCTTGGGCTTCCAGTCTTTTTTATGATTATTATTTTTCATAATTGTACATCCAATAAATGAAGAGATGGTATCCAGTGTCCTGTTGTTTTTCATTGAATGCAAAATTTAAGTGGTCAAAGAATAATACTACATATAAATTAGTGCTATCAAACGATTAATCTAATCCAAAATAAGTTTTGTCTACATGATAAATGTTTGTGTACAGTATAAATATATATATATATATAAGCACATACAGTATATATTTAGAAAATATTTACATGTATATGCTTGTGTGTGTATATATATATATATATATATGTATATATATATGTATATGTATATATATATGTATATGTATATATATATATATATATATATATATATATATATATATATATATATATATATATATGTATATGTATATGTATATATATGTATAATCACTTCAAATATATACATGCATGTGTTTGTATTTATATATATATATATACATAATAAATATACACAGTACACTTATATTATTTGAGCAAAACCAGTTATTTTGGATGTGACTAATTGCAATTAATCGTTTCACAGCACTCATACTAATGTTTTTTTATTTGATTTAAAAAAGGTCTTTAGCTTAAGACATCATGTTGTAGTGTTTTGGTTTATGTTTGATTTCTGTATTGAAGTGTTTCAAGATTTTAACAAATAATGGGTGAAACTCTGATGTTGAAGTTGCAAAAGTTTTATTCAAAAACATTTAGGAGCAGAAATTCCTTAATTTTAGACCTGCAAGATGTTAAATGAACGTTTGGACACAATATATTAATGTCCTGTTGACATGAATTACAGAAGACACGGCAAAAACGTCACTCGACAGATTCACACAACATAATTTAAACATTTCCCAGACAACATGCAATTTTTTTACAATATCAAAGAGCCAGTTTGAAATGTGGTTTCAAGCTGAAAACAAAATAATTTTAAGGTCCTGTTTTATTTACAGGGCTTAGCCTAAGCCTCAATTAGGACATTTAAGTAATTTTTTGCCAGAGCATTACTGGTGCATTTTAAACAAAACAAAGGCACTGACATGTTTTAAGATCAGTCAGTGCAAGTCCAGTTCAGTTGAAAGCTCAGATTTACATTTAAGTCTTGGACTAGACTTAAGCCTGGTCTGTGAAACCAGGGGTAAGAGCGATAGAGTCTGATTTATTCCTTAAGTGCTGACAAATGTACCACAAAAATATAAACTCAAATAATTTTTCTTTGGACAATGTCAGTGTTTGACAACATTACTTTTTGTTGTGCCTATATACGTGTGCTGAAAAATTCCTGCTTTTGTATTTTTTGTCAGTGTGCTTTTTGGTTCTTATCAAATGGATTCATGTGCTTTAAAAATTGTGAACAACTCATTGAGTCAACAGTTAAGTAATGCCTTGTTCTTTTTTTGTTCTTTTGCAAACTTTTTACATTTACCAGTAAAGAAAACCCACACGTATTAAGCCAAAACACCAGGTTGCCTCTTCAAAAGATATTAGATCTGGGCCAATATGTTAATATGCTTCTTAACTTCAGTTAACTAGTCTTGAAAAGAGATATACCTATTAGTCAGTTCAAGCAACAGACCAATTAACTTTTTTATTTTAAAATTTGACCTAAGTAGCACAGGTATATTTGTAATAGTCATCAATACACTGTATTTTCTTTTCTTTTAGGGCAAAAATCATTAGGATATTAAAGTTAATTTTCCATGAAGATAATTTGTGAATTTCCTACATATATGCATTGTTAATGTTATTTGGACCCAGTGATTTTCTCTATTTCGTTTTTTTTTTTGCGCCCTCAGATTCCAAATATTGCCCTATCGTAACAAACCTTACATAAATGGACAGCTTATTCATTTAGCTTTTGAATGTTGTATTAATCTCAAAATAAAACAAAAATACCCTTTTAACTTGTTTTGTGGTCCAGGGTCACAAATGTTCTTAGTTTGAAAAGTGTTTATGACAGAAACTCATGTTTTAAGCAGGTTTGTAAATGCTCGAGACCACCACAGAGTTGTAAAAGTCTGAGAGTGAATCTGAAATATGAAGCATCAAAGTAAAGCAATGTATAGAAACAGAGATGCTCTCAGAGTTCGTGTTAATTACGAAAAATGTACATTCATTTGCCATTAGCCTTTCTGTCTCGTACATTTATATTCATCATCGACTTTTCTTGATTAAACTGCAAGGCATCTTCGCCAGACAGTCGCAAATAATCTGTGAACTCTCTAATCCAAATATCTTTCTCATTCCACACCAATTATTAAACAGTGGTCACGGACAGCAAAGGGTTGTAGACTTTCTTCCCGTCTACAGAGCGGGTCCCGTGTGCCAGCAGCTCCTGGATGGTGATCCAGTTGTCCAAGATGCGTCGGCTGCGTTTCTTCATACTCTTTTTCTGGCTCAGCTCGAGTATGGAAGCCTGTCCTTGAGGTCCGGAGTCTTGTTCCTTCTCCTTCTCCCTCAAGAAGTCCAGTCGACTCTGCATCATGAACTCGCGGCGTCTGCGATGCTCGCGAGCTCTCAACAGCTGCTGCTTGCGCTCCTCCTTACTCCAATAGCGTCCCATCTTCATTTCGCTCACCGCGTCGTCGTCTGTGGTCATTCCACTGCGCTCCTCTCGAATCTTCATGGCTCGAGCCTTCAGCAGACGATCTCTTACCGGGCGTTTGGCGACGTAACGCGATCCATCGCTCCGGATCTTTACCTTCCACTCCATTCGAGGAGACGTTGGAGGCAGTGGAGGAGGCACGATCAAAGACGTTGCAGCTGTGGAGTCTCTAGTTAAGGTATTGGAGTGAGAAGGAGCCTCTTCGTTGGCGTCCCTAACTTCTGGACCGTCGTTTGTAGACATGTCCCTCAACTGCATGCAGCTCTGGTAGCGCTGAGGCAGCGTGGTACTGCAGCGGCGGCGGGACAGGTATGGGCTGTTTTCTGCGCTTCTTCCCCCTTTCGTGATTCCAGTAGTGAGAGATCCGTTTGTATGCGACCCCCTTCGTGCTCCATCCAAGCCCTTTCTACTGTTCCCGCCGCTCCGGAGCCGTGCTGGAGTAGAGGTTTTGTGGTCCACTGTTTCTTCACTCTTTTTCTTGGCGTCTGACGGTACATTTAGGTTCTTGTCCCGGCTTGTTCTGTGACGGGGCGTCCGAGGTCGCATGGTTGCAGAGGCACTGGAATCCCCGGCTGCAGACGGCGAAGGGTATCGCTCGCTCGCCAAAGGCGTGCTTCTGCAACTTTCCCCGCCGGTATTATAAGCACTCGTGCTCTCTTTATCAGAGCGTTCCCTTTCTGGGATCTCATTGATATCTGAGAGGTCGTGGTGGATGGCCTCTGCACCTCCACACCTTGCCTTTGCTCCTTTTTCTTCATCGTCCTCTTCGTCAGCTGGCCAGACTTTTAGGCAGCGCTGGCGCAACTGCTGCATCTTCTGAGCCCGCAAAACATTGCGCCACTTAAACTCCAGGTGCCGTATTTCCTCGTCGAGAAGGGCAATCTCGTGCTGCATCAGGCTCTCATTGCAATTCATGTCTACAGGAACACCTGCTCCTGCAAAGTCACCTCCTCCGCCGTGGTTCCTTCCATCCAAAAGAAAAAGTGCATTTCCGTTCTTCTCGTAAAGGCAGCGGATTTCCAGTAGCTCTCGGTAGCGTTCGTATTCCTCTTCGGTTAACCCTGGCATCAGCGCTCTGCTGGTCGCCGAGCCCAGTGACTCTGGGGCCCCGTGATCCGCCACTCCCACCCCATCTGGCCCCAGCAGAGAGTCATTGCTGTAGTGAAATTCCCATCCGTGCTGAGCAGCGAGAAACTTGCGCAAGCTGCCGGGGGTATTGGTGGCGTTGGTTGTACATGCGCTGGTGGCATCGTCAGCCAGCTCGGAGGACTCTTCACAGCGCGTGCTTTCATCGGTGCGACCCACCCCGCTGTCCAGCTCCTGGCTGTTATTGAGCGCCGTGTGCCATAGGTTGGGCCGACCAGCTCGGATCCCATTGATGTCGCTCAACACAGAGCTGGTTTTTCTGCGGTGCTGAGGACTTGGGGAGTTCGAGACATTTTCCAAGTCCTCTAGATCCAGGCCCACGCCCAACTCCAAATCCAGATCATCTGCCTCATTCTGTCATGAACGCATGTAAGAAATATTACAAAATAAGAAACGAAAATATTAAAATCATGCTAAGAATTGTGTGCAGACCAACGTAACCCTGGACCACAAAACAGTCATAAGTGTCAATTTTTGGAAATTAAGTTTTTTTTATTTGAAACTAAATTAATAAGCTTTAATATTTTGTATATCTGGATTCTGAGGGTTGTCTAAGTATAGTTCTTAGCATTACAAGTTTGTATATATTTATGGTAAGAAATTTGCCAAATATCTTCATGGAATATGATCTTTATTTAATATAAAAAATATTTTCGGCATAAAGGGAAAATGTATCATTTTGACCCATACAGTGTATTGTTGGCTATTTCTACAAATATACCAATATACCTGTGCTACTTATGACTGCTTTCATGCTCCAGGTAATGAAAAAAAACAACAACATTCTGATTGGCGTAAAGCAGTGGTTTTCCATCTTCCATGACTCATTTGTCTGACACACTCATTTTATGTCCGTCTCAGAGCTGTAAAGATTACTTAAAAACTGTTGTTAGTAAAGTAATACATTTCATTACATTACGTTGGGTTATTGGGTAATATATTTGGGTTTACTTTTAGATCACTTTTGACCTACATTTCATTTATTACAATAATTTAAATAAGATAATCTTGTACCATACTGATATAAAAATACAAAAGAAAATATAAAACTGTACTGTTATTAACAACACAAAGTGCATTAAACATTATATTACATTAAGATTTCCTAAACTGAGGTTCACAGAACTGCAGGAGGTTTGTGAGTTTAATGAAAGTCAGTAAGTTACAAGAATGTAAAATGAAAATTACATTAAAAAAAAAAACTAACTTACAAAAAAATAATTAATTAAATTACCAGCAATGTCATGTGACCATTCAATGTGAAAAATGTAATACTTAATTATTAAAATATATATTTTCTTGAAGTACCCAGGAAATGTTCAGATAGTTTGGGAATCCCAACATTACATGCAAGTAAGAAATAGCATGAATTTGTGCGTCTGAATATGTTTGGAAGACTTCCAAAGACTTGGTTGATGCATGGTTAATTAACCCCCTGAGTGATAATTCTAATGAATAATTTATGAATAATTTATTGCAATCATGTAATTTATCTTATGGGATCTACTAGTCCAGGGGTAGATTAAACACATTTGAACCAAAAAAGTCACCCTCCAGCAACCACATTAAAAGAGCAGCAGAGGGCACTGTATGTCTGAGTAAACCCAAGTCTGGAGACTGTAAATGATTGTAGGGTCTTTTCCCATCTGTTGTAGGAGACATTTAAACGTGAGACGTTTCTCAAATGAGCCACCTGTGCTGGGGAATATACTGGCCCAAGGGCTCACACACCATCTGGAGCGTCCGTAAAACACACAACACACACACATACACACTTGTGTGCTACTGACCTTAAATCCTAAAAACTGGGGAATCTGTGGAATAATTTCATCTCTGCTTTTAATCATTTTCTACTAACTGTACAGTTAGATTTTTGAGATATGCCAAAATCATACATTTGCCAGGATTTTCATTTTCTTCAGGCAAATTGTGTACATAAAGACATTTTATCAAGTTTTAAAGTTGCCCCTATTATGGATTATGAAAGGTTCGTATTTTAGCATGCAAGATCAAAAAACACTTGTCTTATACATTTAATTTTACCTTGGGTTTAATTTTACTAAACGATTCGCTCAACGATTAATTTTCCCAAACTCTTCCTTCGCGTGACTCTAATCTTTGGTGATTGGTCGATTGGTCTCATTTTAATCTCATCATGTGTGTAACGTCTGATAAAGCAGCGTTTGTGAACTCGGTGCTGCTTTGTGTACGGCATTACCGTAGAAACAGATATTTTAACTCTACAAAAGCAGCACCTAGTGGTGAAGAATGAATTTACATTTTCATTCAGACCAACAAGTGGGCAGCCAATATACTAATGTTTCATGTTGACGTCAAACAGCTAGAGAATCGTTTTAAAAATTACTTGTTTCAATGATTCAGAGTCGACTCTTTCTGTTGCGAGACAAGAACTTCATACACGGTGCACTTTCAGACATATCTCTTAGCAGGATGTTTTCATTCACTTAGAGCTGTTACACGTGACATAAAAGGCGATTTTCAAAAATCCATAATAGAGGCACTTTAATAAAGATAATTATTTGTCTTTGTGAGTTCCAGATCAGCACCTTTCCATACTTAATATATCAGGATTATTAAAATTAAGATGACTTTGTTTTCCTTGCACAGCTTTGTGTCAAATAACATCACGCTAAATGAACTTCATAAGCATGCCTCAGACTTCAAATGTTGACTTGGCCTATTTGTATTCATGAACCGGGTCGTTCCTTCGGGGTTTGCATTATGTTTTATTTAAATATTTACCAGTGGGATACGGACTGTTGCTATGGCTTCCACATGGGCTAAAGATGATAAATCTGGTTGTTAAAGCATGTTGACAGACAATGAGGTTTGGGACCAATCAATAAAGATACTCCCACGCAGCGCGAGTCAAAGAAAGACGTTATTCATCATTTTTGTGTTAATTTACACAAATATTTACACAGATATTCTCTCCTTGCTCTTTTGTGGCTTCGTCGTCCGATTTATTTGCCTTGTCAAAATACACTGCATGGAACGCTATATATCCCACAATGCAATTAAACTGCATCTGCAGTAATGAATATGCCAATTCTAAGGTGGTTTATGTATACACTGTGATGAATGTGATAATATACCGTGCTACGGTTTGACTTGTTTGTTGCATAATAACGTATACTTTTATACAGTACTCCGAACTCTGTCTGCCGTGGAAATCTGTCGAAGGACATTGAATGGACACGGTGACTCTCCGCTGTAGGAAGTGTTATTATGGGATGTTCTAAGTGTGTTTCTCTCTCAAGTGTAACCTTGAGTAGAACAAAAGACCGCCGAACCGACCGCGTGTGTCCTTGCCTCTCCTTTCTTTTTTTTTTTCTCTGCCATTCTCCTCTCCATTTATTTCCTCGTCGGGGTTTCTGTCCTACTCTGACCTTTCCTGTCTGCTTTCATTTGTAAACAGAGAACAGAATGGAGCCGTGTGTCCACCTGTACACTAAAACACATTTGTCTGGTCCCGCTCGAATAAGCAGGCCTTAATACACTTCACGTAATGTCTGAATACCGAATCTGTCGCCGTTAATGGCTTCAGCAATGCTTTGTCATTCAGCGTCGCTGTGCCACTACTAAATCCACAGCGGAAGAAATTATATTTACTCGAGTTATGAATTCATGCTTTGAACTGAGATAAAGGCTGGTCGCTTCAAAATGATTCAGAGACAATAAATTGACTGCATGTTTTTCGATCACACTCCTCCTGCTGCAGTTCTGTAGGGAACACTGCCAAAGCGATTAACGATCATATCTGACGGCGTTTGTTATGCTTTATTCGGTTACTTTTTCGAAGTGAGTCTCACCTCAATATCTGGTCGCGCCAGCAGCAGAGAGATGTTGGTGCTGTCCTCTCTGGTCAGGATGGCCACAGCTTCTTCTCTGTTCTGCACATCCATCCCGTTTATCTGAACACAGATGCATCATTTCACATCACATGTGACCCCAGAGCACAAAAGCAGTCTTAAGTAGCATTATAGCCAACAGTGTAGCAATAGCCAACAATGGGTCAAAATGATCACGTTTTCTCTCATGCCAAAACTCATAAAGATATTAAGTTAAGATCATGTTTCATGAAGATATTCCAAACTTTAAGATATAATTTAGATAGTGTCCTGCCCTAACAAACCATGCATCAGTGGAAACTTATTTATTATTATTTCAGATGATACTTTCAGATGATGTATTAACCTCAATAAAAAGAAAAACTGAACCTTGTGGTCCAGGTTCACAGATACCCTTGGTTTCCCAGAGGCTAGTCCCAGACTAAAATGCTAAAGTATGTCAGTTTTTTAAATAAAAGCTGCCTAAATATCTTAATTAAGGGCTAGTCATGTCTTAATCCAAGCCCCATCTGTGAAACTGGGCTATAAAGTTTATATCTCTAACCCTTTATAGCTAACGTTTTAATACAAGATCATAAAATTTAGTTTAGTTCCCTTAAGCTGCTAAATGTAATCTGCTCGATTACAGAAAGTTACAAACAGTTGTTGCCTGTAAAACATGTTATTTAGAATAGGCAAACAGGATAATTAGTTATTTCAGATTTTAAATGTATTCTGTCCAATGTGGTCTTCAAGGAAGTGCTAAATAATTATTTTTATATTAAAGATAATGATAAACATTGGAAGTAATTTGGTAGTGTGTGTGTGTGTGTGTGTGTGTGTATATATATATATATATATATATATATATATATATATATATATATATACTGTTCAAGCCTCAAACCTTGACCTCCACTTAAAGTGTTATTTAAGGACGTACCTGCAGTATTCTGTCTCCTTCACGGATTCGGCCATCTTTAGCAGCAATGCTGTTAGGGTTGACCTGCAACGAGAACACACAGATTATTTGTTCCAGCTAAATCCAACTCAAACCCGAAGCTGCTCATTACCAAAGAACTGGAAGTATGCTTTAGGTCCTTGCGGAGAAACACTGGATGAATCTGACGTTGTGTTGATGTTTCTGTCGTCTACTGCAATGCAGTAGGAACGTCAGTAACAGTATGTCTATAGATATGTATGCATCTATAATAATGCCACTAACACTATGAGAGAAATTATAATAAAAAAAGTTAACTGATATAAAAAGACTGTATATGAGCAGGCAAGTAGTCCCGGTTGGAGTGCATTATAAGTCAGGACAGCGATATGAACATCCATCTCTACTGTCTTATTACTATGTATGTAATAAGATATATTCAAATAGTCTCTGGCAAATATTGTCCTGTTTTCATAAACCATATATCAATGGAAAGCTTATTTATACAGCTTTCAGATGATGCATGACTGGTTGTGTGGTCCAGGAATACATATTTGCAGCATATGTTTTTAACACTATTCCGTTGCATATTAAATATCCATGCAAATTTTCAATTTAAACCGCATTAAACTTCCCCTTTTTTCCACCGATAGAATTATTAGAAATTTAGCTGCGACCACTGATGCAGCATCCGTGATGTTTAATATCTCTTCTTGCTGTAAATGTGTGATTTCTGCGATTTATAAACACTGCAGGGTTAAAAGCGACCTGCAATCAAGCGAAAACAATAATAACGGTTATGCCATGCGTCAGACTGGTCCGAATGCTCAAGCACCAATGCTGAGGCGATTAACCCACAAATTGCTTGGTTGTCTCTCGATATGGAATTAAAAAAACTAAACTAATTTTACATTACATCAAGGATAGATAATATACAGTTGTTAGCCCATGTATTAAATAGCACGCTGTAAATGGGTTGTAATTGTCAAGCTCTAGTGGATTTATCTTGTTTACATTGATTCTCAGGAGATATAACAGTGTTTTGGATTTAATATGACATTTCCTTTAAAAGGATGATTTATCTAAAACACTGAAACATAAGGGCGTAGGTTCACAGTCCTCACTCAGCCTTCATTCATAATTCATCGGTCAGCAGAATCCCATTATTCCCCATTTCTCACCTCGCCCACGTAGATACCGAGATCCTCTTCATCATCAGTGCGATAACACACCGTTAAACCCAGTTTATCTTGCTGGCAAGATTTATACAGTTCCACCTCCTGAAGAAGAACAGATGCGGAGAGAATTAAACAAACAGAGATAAGACGCTCGTCCAGCAGCATTTCAGTCTAAAACAAAGTTTGAAGAGACGCCGCTGACCTCATACTCCAGGTCATCTTGTCTGTCCACCTCATGTTGAGTAATGTCAAAGTAGTCCGTCGGGTCGTAGTACACGTGGTCAATAGGAGGGCTGAGGAGAAACACAGTGTCAAACTACAATGACATACAGTTTTTCACCACAATGATTTTTAATACCACGATGGCAATCAATGCTCCCTTTTTCCCCTCATTGTGATTTGTGACTAAATAATTTTGTGCTTTTGCTGTAAAGGAGAATTTTTTTACTCCTATAAATAAAATTAAATGTCAAGTATTAAAAAAAATCTATAAATTAAATACTTCCGTATGATATTTACATTTTTTTTTAACTGCGGTCAAAAGTTTACATCCCCCTTCCGGAATGTGCAAAATGTTCATTATTTTACCAAAATAAGACCGAAGTTATGTTATTGTTTATTTAGTACTGACCTGAATAAGATATGTTACTTAAAAGATGATTACATATAGTCCACAAGAGTAAATAATAGCTGAATTTATAAATTACTCCGTTCAAAAGTTTACACGCCCCCTAGATTTGTAATACAGTGCTGTTAGCTGCGTGATGTTTTTTGTTTAGTCATAGTTGCCCGTGAGTCTCTTGTTTGTCCTGGACAGTTAAACATCCCGCTGTTCTTCAGAAAAATCCTTCAGCTCCCACAAAGTTTGGAGTGTTTTTTGTGTTTGAACCCTTTCCAACAATGACTGTGTAATTTTGAGATCCATCTTTTCACACCGAGCACAACCGAGGCGCATAAATACAGCTATTACAGAAGGTTCAGACTCTCACCGATGCTTCGAAAAGAAGGAAAAAACATTACAAAAAGTATCTGACAAAGTATTTTGTGTCAAAAAAGTACACTAGGTTTGGAGTCTGTAAGATTTCTTGGTGACGCTTTACAATAAGGTTCATTAGCTAACATCAGTTCAAAATGAACAATGTTTCTACAGCGTTTATCAATCTAACGATTAATAAATGCTTAATTATTAACATCACAAGTTGTTTGTTAATATTAGTTAATGCACTTTTAGCTAATGTGAACAAGGAATGATTGTGTTTTTAACTTAATGATGAATAAATACTGTATTTAATGTATTGTTCAATGTTTGTTCATGTTAGTTAATACATTAATGTCAACAAACCCATTTCTACCTTTATGAAAGAATCTATTGATTAAATTGATCAAAACTGACACTAAAGACATTTATCTTGTTATATTTCTATTTCAAATATATCCTGAAAATAGAACAACGTTTACACAAAAATCTGAACTGTTTACGACATAATAAGAAATGTTTGACTGGAGCCATGATGCTGAAAATACTTATCACCAGATTAAGGTACGTTTTACAGATTATTAGCTATTTTAAATTTCTATACTATTTTTGATATGACGTGCATAAGATACGTCTTAAAATATTAACCTTTTACAGCCTCCAGACAGCTGAAGAGGTATTTTTGTGTTATATTCATCATGGCATTGATCGTCAAAGCGATGTTCTCTAACGGCGCTCTGAAAGCCTCACTTACAGCTGGCTGAAGAGGTATGGCTCTGGCATGGGCGGCAGCGGAGGGGAAGGAGGCGACGGCGGTCTGTTGTGATGGACGGGTCTGCCTAATGTCACCATGTGCTGGAAGCTGATATCGGTCTGCGTCCCGCTGTCCACGCAGTCGGCGGTCCCCGGCGTCCCCGCAGCGGCTCCGGCCGCAGCCGCTCTCCTCCTCGGCCCCCACCTCATGTTCCTCCGGCAGCGCAGCGCGTGCAGGCTCTGCTCCTGAGACAGCCCCGTCAGGTCTCTGCTGCTCACCTGGACACACACACGCTCACCGCATCACCTCTGGGTTCCTTCACGGCTCCAAATGTAAGGGCATGACTCCAAAAGCTTCATTAACAAATGAATGGCCACATTGTTCATAGACATTGTTATTAGACATGCTCTTAAAAATAAAAGTGCTCACGGTGCCACAGAATGTTTCTTTTTATCTAAATGGTTCCATAAAGGACCTTTCTTTTTCACAAAAGCTTCTTTGGGCTGAAAGAAAGATAAGAAAGAGATGGTTCTTTGACTTTGTGGAACATGGTTCTTCTAGAGAACCCTTTAAGCACCTTTATTTCTTAAGAGTGTACTGTATAAAGCTCATACAGACGTGGACAAAATTGTTGGTACCCTTTGGTCAATGAAAGAAAAAGTCACAATGGTCACAGAAATAACTGTTATCTGACAAAAGTAATAATAAATAAAAATTCTATAAATGTTAACCAATGAAAGTCAGACATTGTTTTTCAACCATGCTTCAACAGAATTATTTAAAAAAATAAACTCATGAAACAGGCATGGACAAAAATGATGGTACCCCTAGAAAACACTGAAAATAATGTGACCAAAGGGACATGTTAATTCAAGGTGTGTCCACTAATTAGCATCACAGGTGTCTACAACCTTGTAATCAGCCATTGGGCCTATATATATGGCTCCAGGTAATCACTGTGTTGTTTGGTGATATGGTGTGTACCACACTCGACATGGACCAGAGGAAGCAAAGGAAAGAGTTGTCTCAAGAGATCAGAAAGAAAATTATAGACAAGCATGTTAAAGGTAAAGGCTATAAGACCATCTCCAAGCAACTAGATGTTCCTGTGACTACAGTTGCACATATTATTCAGAAGTTTAAGATCCATGGGACTGTAGCCAACCTCCTGGACGTGGCCGCAGGAGGAAAATTGATGACAAATCTAAGAGACGGATAATCCGAATGGTAACAAAAGAGCCTAGAAAGACTTCTAAAGAGATTCAAGGTGAACTTCATGCTCAAGGAACATCAGTGTCAGATCGCACCATCCGTCGTTGTTTGAGCCAAAGTGGACTACATGGGAGACGACCAAGGAGGACACCATTGTTGAAAACGAATCATAAAAAGCAAGACTGGAATATGCCAAACTACATGTTGACAAGCCACAAAGCTTCTGGGAGAATGTCCTGTGGACAGATGAGACAAAAATCGAAGTTTTTGCCAAGGCACATCAGCTGTATGTTCACAGACGAAAAAATGAAGCATATCAAGAAAAGAACACTGTCCCTACTGTGAAACATGGAGGAGGCTCTGTTATGTTCTGGGGCTGCTTTGCTGCGTCTGGCACAGGGTGTCTTGAATCTGTGCAGGGTACAATGAAATCTCAAGACTATCAAGGAATTCTAGAGAGAAATGTACTAGCCAGTGTCAGAAAGCTTGGTCTCAGTCGCAGGTCATGGGTCTTGCAACAGGACAATGACCCCAAACACACCGCTAAAAACACCCAAGAATGGCTAAGAGGAAAAAATTGGACTATTGTAAAGTGGCCTTCTATGAGCCCTGACCTCAATCCTATTGAGCATCTTTGGAAGGAGCTGAAACATGCAGTCTGGAAAAGGCACCCTTCAAACCGGACACAACTGGAGCAGTTTGCTCATGAGGAGTGGGCCAAAATACCTGCTGAGAGGTGCAGAAGTCTCATTGACAGTTACAGGAAGCGTTTGATTGCAGTGATTGCCTCAAAAGGTTGCGCAACAAAATATTAAGTTAGGGGTACCATCATTTTTGTCCAGGTCTGTTTTCGTGAGTTTATTTTTTTAAATAATTCTGTTGAAGCATGGTTGAAAAACAATGTCTGACTTTCATTGGTTAACATTTATAGAATTTTTATTTATTATTACTTTTGTCAGATAACAGTTATTTCTGTGACCATTGTGACTTTTTCTTTCATTGACCAAAGGGTACCAACAATTTTGTCCATGTCTGTATAAGGTGACAACAATAACCTTGGTGTGAATCTAATATATAGAAATATATAAATATTAATACATAATAATGAATTCTAATTAACTGTGATTGTTACCAGTGTTATTTTAACATTATTTGTATATTGTTTATTTTGATTTTAGTAGTTTTAGTAGTTTAGTGATGTGCTTTTGTCTTATTAATGAATTAATAATTTCTATTTTAGGACTTCAACCTCAACTTATTTCAGTTACAAATGTAACATTTCTGTTATGTTTCCGTTTCTCATTTAGAATTCATTATTTTTCCTATAATTTACTTTAAATGATCGAAATCATTCTTAATAGATGTTTTAGTTTACAGACTTAATAGAAAAAAGTTGAAGAATGTACAGACAATAATACTGTAACGGATGAATCAAGTGAGAATGATGTCTTGCACCAATATTTTATCAATATTATCACCAATAATTTAAGAAAGAAGCATTCACAATGTAAAAAAAATAAATAAAAAATGCATCGATCGACTGTTTGTTAGTACAAGACACATTTATAGACATTAATATAGAGCGTCATCGGTGCACATAAACCAGACGTGATAAACACACAAATGTGGTTAAAAGGACAGGTCACCACAAAATTTGATTCCGTTATCATTTATTCCTTCTCGTTTTCCAAACCCCGATGTCTTTCTGTCTTCTGTGGAACATAAAAAAGATACCGTGAAGAATGTTTTAACTGTCCGTGCTATTAGAACCAATGAAAAAATACATTTTTTAATTTGTGTCCCACAGAAGAAAGAAATTCATTAGGGTTTGAAACACGAGGGTGGATAAATGATAAAAGAATTCTCATTTTTGGGCAAACTAGCCCTTTTGACGTGAGAACTGAACACAGTATGACATCGAAACATTTCTACGACAGTCACACGACAACCACGCAACACTCAGAAACACTAAACCTTTATTCCAACCTCCCCATTAAAAGAGCACAGCATGCCGTTTATCTGCCCCCTCTGTGGGAGAAAGAGAAGGGAGAATTAAGAAGGAGGAGGGAAAAAAGCATATCCAAGTAGAAAGTCTGGTTCATTTAGTGCTGAGGAGACAGTCGAGAAACTGCAATACGGGAAATTACAAACAACTCAGCAGAATGAAGTCTCATGGTGATAAATGAGCACAACACTCAGTATCTGCAGAGAAAACCATTTTAAAGTGTGTGTTTAAGGGTTTAATATCACACATCTAGTATATTACAGATAAACCCTATAGTATGAAAATATTTAAGACGGTGTTTAGTTAATACACAATGACTGATTTACATCTTAGATGTACTGTATTTCTATGTAATTAATACATCATCGCATATATTTTCATGAAAGTACATTTCTTGTCTACCTTTGAAGTGCATTTAATTGTTAAATGTGCATTTCTACTTGCATTTTTCTAAAAACTTTTAAAAGTTTTTAAAGATTAATTATATATATATAAATGCATATAAATGTATAGCTATATTTTGAAAGTATTTACATGTATTTATTTACATATAACTTATTACGTATAAAATCTATAAATGCAAAAAAAAAAATATTAAATATAATTTATAGAAGCAATTAAAATGCACCACATACATATACATTATGTATGAAAAACTTTTATTTTAAATGCGATTTATTATGAATAATCATTTGAAAACACTACAGATAATATAATATTTACTGAATAAATAAATAGCCACGTGAACTTCGTGAATTTAAATAGCTTTCACTTCCATTACTTTTTAAGCACATTTCAAAAAGGGTCCATTTTGGTACCTTAAATTAAAATATTAGTGCTTAAAGTTTACGTATTTGAACCTAATAGGTACAAAAGTGTACCTTTTGAAAAGGTACCTCCTCAGTGACAGCTTTTGTACCTTTATTTCTGCCTATAAAGATGTACTCGAGTCTTAATAAAAAGCATGCAAGTGTCCGAAAACATTACGTTCAGTTCACAAGTGTGTTATTTTTAAGAGCACTACTTCTTCGCAAGAATACCTGCACTCAAATGAGCTAGTCTGTTGTGAGCTTGTGAAGCGATTACAGAGATCGTCTTTGACCTCTGACCTTTCCCAGAGGCTTACGAAGCACTAGCGTATGCACGACCGCGATCCCTTCCTCAGTATTCCTCAGTGTTTGTGCGGAGGTATGAGACTGGTAATCCCTGCAGCGAGAGGCTGGTAATTAGGGATTAGCGTGATAATATTCAGCAGGATTCTGATGGAAACAGCGTGAGTTTCTGGCTCGGGTCAGAGTGGGCGGCTTCATCAAACAACAGCCAGAAAACACTTCTCCTCCCTCGCGTTCCTCCTCCAGTGACTCTGGATTTAACTTCTGCTGCTCCAAATACTGCGTCGAGCAGAAGAATTAGTATGGGTGAAGTTATTCCTCACAGACGCACATGCATTAAAAGGCCGGACAGAAGATGTTAACTTGAGGAACTTAACTTGAGTTGCCTCCATTTGTGCCTTGAAGGCTTTGCATAAACATCCCCAAAACCTACTGAATCTGTTAAACCTTTCACATACGAAAATATTTAACAAATAAAATAACTAAATAGTAGCTGGAATACACTACACTTCTGTATTTTTTATTTTTGGTAAACACTTTATTTTACGGTTACTCCTCATTAGCATGCAAATTATTAGAATATTATTTATTAGTACTAATTAAGCATATATTAATGCATTATTCTACATCCCTAATCCTATCCAATACTTAAACTTAACAACTACCACACTGACTATTAATAAACAGCAAAATAGGAGTTTATTGAGGGAATTGTCCTAACAAGTGTTACCTATTCTGAACCTACATTTTTTTGATAATTTGACATTTTTTACAGCTTCAGAGGCTGATTCGGTCTAGTCGGAGTACATTACACATATTTGATTTTAACACAGATATGTTTTCGTTTGTCAGGCGTCTACAAGAAACAGATCTTGTGTGAGCTTGTTGTGATCTGAATTACCTGAGAGTCTAGTAAGCTCAAGTAACGTTTTCAAAGTGTATGATGCTTATTCAAACAGCAAAAAAATTCAAATTAGCCCATGATTTACTCTCCATCAATGCGTCTTAGGTGTATGGCGACTTTCTTCTCCAGATGAATCCAACACTTACCTAACACTTCAGAATAGGTAACACTTGTTGACTATTAACTATGACTTTTCCCTCCATAAATTCTTAATTTTGCTGCTTATTAATGTAATGTAGTTAAATTGAACTACTGGATAGGATTAGGGATGTGGAATAAGGTCATGTAGAATAAGGCATTAATAAGTGCTTAATTACTACTAATGAACGGCTAATATTATAGTAAGATGCATGCTAATAAGCGAACTAGTTAAGAGACGCTAAAATAAAGTCCTGGTTCTGTGAAGCATTATAATAGCAGTTAATGAGTGTTATTTTTCCAAATTGCAAAAGCAGTCCAATAAAGCATAACAAAATAATAAACAAATAATAAAACATGCCTCACACAGCCCCGAGGGGTAAATAAAGGCATCCTGCTGCGAATTGATACATTTTTTATAAGAAAAATATTCATCTGACTCGATTTTGCTGGTGTTATTTAAACTATTTCTTGTCAAATCAAGAATTGCGTGTTCTGTGTAAACCACTGATGTCATCAAGGTTCGGTTATGGAATATTATTCCATAATATTGATGAAACTGCTACTATAAAGGCCCATTCACACCAAATGCTATAACTATAAAGATATGATATTTTGAAGATATTTTGAAGAATGTTGGAAACCAAACAGCTGACGGTAGCCATTGACCTCCATAGTATGGCATAGAATAGCTACCATCACATTTTTATTCATACCAGCAATCTTTCAAATATTTTATATTTCAATTTGTGACTAATGGCAATTTCCATTTTTAAACATCACTGGTCTCGTTCTTTCTTTAGATTAAAGCGATTTGCGAATGGCTCTTTTAGTTGACTTTAATGTCTGAATTTTGTGGAAATCTGCGGTTCTTTCCACAATATTGCATGGGCACAGACTCAAAGTGGGACATTCGCTGACAATGACCTTGTCTGTCGTCTGGAGATTTCTTTACAAACCAGTCTGTCCCTCCAAAATCCATTTCCGCACAATATTACAGCTGCTCTGCTGTGCCCAAATTTGCCACGCTGGGTTTGAGGATTCATCGTCCCCCCAGTTTTTAATAGTCTTGCTGTAAAGGCCACTTTTCTCCGCTGTCATATCATTTCCAAGGATACGACCGTCAGGGGCACTGGCTTTCATAAACGCAATCATGCACACAGTTTAACACGTCTTCCCTAGTCCGAGCTATAAACACACACACATACTTGGAGCGTAGTTCGGATGGACGGTTTAATTAACAGTAAGCAATGATTTATTACAGAGGAGATGTCCTCATCTCCAGCACGGAGGCATAACCGTGTCCCTAGACGCTAATTCAGATGTGCGTAATGCGGGCTACATCCCGAGCTGCACGTCCGCTCGCTCCCGTGGCTGCAGGGTTACACATCCAGAGACAGATAAATGATTGCGGAGGAGCCGAGCTAAGGTGTGGAGCGAAGACACAAAGACAGCGACTGGTCTGCAGTTTTCCTTATGAAGCCGCAGAACTGAACAGAAGGGGGATGGAAGGGGAAGTTCAAAGAAGGTGACAGACAGAGAGAGACAAAACAGGGGGAAGGGATAGGAGCACGATGAAGGAGATACGCAGAGACTAGCTCAGCCTCGACTGCATGCATGAGCGGCATTTGAACCACGACTGCCTCCACAGGGGGTCCCGCGCATCAAACTGGTTATTAAACACAACCTATGGGTATAATTAAACTGAGATTTATCTCTATTGTTATTATTGACTATCATCATTTGTATTTTATATATTAACCCATTAGTATTACAATAAGCACTGTTTAATTTTGAATCTCCGCTAATGCTTGCCTCAAAGTCACATATGCATAGCAAGCTTTTAATGTCACGTACAAAACAAATATTCACTGTTAAAGTAACCTGTATGAACTTGATGTCCAGTTTTCCCATCTCATTATCTCTAATGCAGTCAAGCCCACGCAGTCATTAAAGAGGTCTGAATTATATACCATGTCAAACAGGAACTTGCTGTCAAATTCGTACTCATCATACCTCTCTCAAGGGCACTTATTTTTCAAACAGGAAAATACACAGAACACACAAATATCACACGAAATAAAGTAATTGTCTGGCCAAAACGGAGTATACCTATGCTGCTTGTAAAACGAGCTTTGCATCAGAAGCCAGTGCTAGCTCACTGTGCGGGGAGACCGAGGCTCAAGTAGTTGATGGGATGAGTAATAATGGTGAGATGGCTGGTTTGCCTCTTATCTCGTTCAGTCCTGCTCTCTGATAGGTTTTAGAAATGGTCTTGGGTGCAGATTGCCACCGGCATGTGTCTCCGGGAGCACAGCGGTACAAGGAGACTTGTAGGAATATATAAAGCAGTGGAATAATAACTGACTGCAGCTTCAACTTAATTCAGACCAGCTGAGCTGGTTCAGCTATAATTTGCATGTAAACCGTCCAGCAAAAATTTCCTTCAGTAAATGATAGTAACAATAAATGATCAGATTCTTACTGAGTTCAAACTCGAATTTACATTGAAATAGTAATTAATCTACACCGAACCGAAATCACAATTATGAAATGGTTTAAATCGTCTAAATTTAGGCAGATTTACTGAATACACTGTAAAAAACAATAGTTGTTTCAACTTGAATGAACTTGTTACCCCTTTCCTAAAAATCTTTTGTTGAGTCAACTAAAATATTTAAGTTGTCATTTACATTAACATTAAGTACTATTGTTTTTGTTTTTTTTTGTGTTACTCTGTTTTATAATGCTTCAGAGGTCCCATATTTTAAAACACCATTGATACATTGCCATATAGTGCATTTTCAAAGTATCTTCTGCAAACTAAAGAAACCGTGAACATGGAGAACAACATTTATGTGCAGCGTTTAAATGCTCTAGATGTGAGATCTGTGAAATTTAGTTTTTAAGTGGAAAGACATAACTTGCTTTCTTAGAGCTGCCATACTGAGCAACATGAAGTGGTCTGTCTTTTGGATTAAATCTTTGTTGTGCGCAACAGAGGGTTTCTAAGAGGGTTTATTTAGCATCTAATGGTACCTCGTGTGTGTACTACGGCATACTGACACCTGTTTTGTGGAGCACACACAGCATCTGAGAGTGTGCAGGCATTGGGAAGCATACTAATGCTCTGCACGCTCTCCTGGGACTTCCGTCTGACAGAGTAAACGCTCTCTAGATACAACCACACAGAGCTGGGAGCACCAATTCGTTCTCACATGCACCTTTAAAGACTTTTGTTGAATTATTAAACCTGTAACTGCAGTAACGTATCTCTTTGTCTCTGAGATAGTACTAGAGCATTGGTTAATTTCCATTCCATTCCATCGAATTTGTCCCAAATCATCTGCATATTCTTGACAGTTTATAGATATCTGAACATTAAAAATACATGCGTGCTTTGTGTCTTTTTATTTACTTCCATTCTAGAAAGCAGCTGGTAAACTATTTGAGATTAATGATTTAATGCTCTCATTTTTTATTACCCATGCAGCGTGTACTTGAAAGCTGTGGCTGTTTTGTATGTAAAAATTAACTATGCAGAACTCATATCATACCCTGCAGACAGTTTGTCAAGGGAATACATATCTGCTGAAGCTCCATGAAGCGGAGCAATCTTTTCCTACTGTGGGCCTGCTGCTATGGATTTATTCAAATGAAATACAAAGTTATGTACGAAAGCCTCTTGAAAAACAAACCAATTGGATGACTTTACAGCAGGCATTGTTTGTGCAATCAGCTTTTGTTTGAACGGAGATTCAATGTTTCATTTTGTAGTCTCTCAGTACATGAGGGAGTCTAAACATCTCTGCTGTTTAGTCTGCGGCTCTCAGTAGTTCTTTCTCTTTGATATCTAAAACATTACTTTGTTTGAAAACCAAATTAGCTTTGGAATGCTCTATATAGGTAGAAACCATCTTAACAGTCATGTTTCACACAAATATAGGGGGCTGACTAAATTGTAACCTTCATTGTATGGAATCTCTTGAGATTCTCATGCGGCTGTTTATTTGGAGTCTTTATTGGAAACCTAACCCTAACCTTGTTTGCATTAAATGTGAATCTTGTAATATAGTAACAATGAAACTGAAACACTGGGCAATTTAGTGTTGGAGCTTTCATGGCCAAATCTGAGCAGCCTGGTAGCCAATCTTCATTGATTGCACATTCCACCAGTAAGAGAGTGTGAAGGTTTAATTAGCAGAGTAATAGCACAGTTTTGCTGAAATTATTGCAATGCACACAACATTATGGGTGACATGTCAGAGTTCAAAAGAGGACAAATTGTTGGTGCATGTCTTGCTTGGTGCATCTGTGACCCAGACAGTAAGTCTTTGTGATTTGAACTGTGGACGCAAGAGGAAGCTGTCTGAAAGGGATGTGCAGGTGCTAACCCAGACTGTATCCAAAAAACATAAAACCACAGCTGCCCAACTCACTGCAGAATTAAATGTGCACCTCAAGAAGCAAGTTTAGAGAAGCCCCAAAGAAGCGTACCACCCAGACTGTTCCTGCCCAGAATGAAGCATGGGGATGGATCAGTGATGGTTTGGGCTGCAATTTCATGGCATTCCCTAGACCAAGTACTTGTATTAGATGGGCATCACTGCTAAGGACTACCAAATAATTCTGGAGGACCATGTGCACTCAATGGTTCAAACATTGTATTCTGAAGGTGGTGCCGTGTATCAGGATGATAATGCATCAATACACACAGCAAGACTGCTGACAGAGTAGATTGATGAACATGAAAGTGAAGTTGATCTCCCATGGCCTGCACAGTCACCAGATCTAAATATTATTGAGCCACTTTGGGGTGTTTTGGAGGAGAGAGTCAGAAAACATTTTCCTCCACCAGCTGATGCTTTCCATAATGACCTGGCCACTATTCTTCGAGAAGAGTGGCTCAAAATCCCTCTGGCCACTGTGCAGGACTTGTATCTGTCAATCCCAAGACAAATTGATGCTGTATTGGCTGCAAAAGGAGGCCCTACACCATACTAATGAATTTTTGTTGTCTAAAACCAGGTGTTTCAGTTTCATTGTCCAACCCCTGTACGATCTTGATAACAGAACTCCTGGGTACCCGAGAGATTTTAATTAAATAATTTAGATTCCAATAGTGTTCATCACCCTAGCTAATTTTTGCTACCTATAAATGCAGTTAGAGACATAAACATAATGATTGTAATACACCAACAACTTTCATAGTTCTTTTTGTTAATTTAAAGATTTGTGTGTGTGTGTGTGTGTGTTTACCCTTTTTATTAGGACAGAAAATGACAGGAAGTGAAGAGGGAGGGGCAAGGGATGCGATCATGAAAGGTCCACAATCCAGGATTTGAACTTGGGACACCCAATGCGCAATGGCCCTATATGTCGCAAGGTACCTATTGCCCCCAATGACACCTTTTATTGCTTTTCTCTAAAATTATGACTAGAGGAGCAGATCATTGAATATTAAAGACTCACATTCACATTTCCTTGCAAAACACTATGATATGATACTTTCTAGCACATTAATTGTAAACAAACTAAACATTTTGACAGTTTTTGACTATGATGCACTGTATATGTATGAATTTTCTGACAGAGTAAACTTGCTTCAAAGCACACCTGGTACAGCACTGCATTTTAGATGAGGAGCGCTTGGGTACCAGTCCTTTAAAATAGAAGTCACGACACTCAATAAACAGCTCAAAGACTTGTAGAAGCAAGGTAATTAGCATGGTTGCTGTAGCAAATGCTTGGTTTTTAATCTCCAGGTTGCTTTTGTTAACACTATTGTTTAGGTTTAGGGTAGGGTTTAGTGTAGGCTGTAAGCATAATAGAGAATTTTAGCACGACTCAACAGACAAATATGTACAGCGACCAACAAAACATTTTGCCACTCTCACAAACATTAATTTTGAATCTAATTTTATGTCCTTTTAGCATCACTCACTTGAAATTTCACTTAAAACAAAAGTTGTTTAAAAAAGCAATATAATTTTGCACAAATTTTGATACAAGCAATTTTTTCAATAAGACTGGGTTGGTTTTTGTCTTAAGCATGTTTTTAAATTCACAATGTGACTCTGTTGCAAGAATAAACTCTTATTGAATTAATATATTTACATTGACATTCATGCTCACCCACCATATTGAATTATTTATTTATTTTATCTCTTTTGGAGGAGGGCTATTATCTTATTGCACATAGATAATCTGCATTGCAGTCCTCTGACTTGACCTTTGACCCTCTCATTTATCCCGCACACACCCACATGTCTGATACACCTGTTGGTGCACATACTGATGAGGTGAAGGATGAACTCACTGTTGACACTCATTTCCATATTGAGTAGATCTTGATCCCTCCCCTGACGATTAATTCCTCTGGGATTAATTAGACACACATACTGCTGAACCCTCATTAACACGCTCCTGTGATATGATCTGCTACAAATGTGCCGTCTGCACACAGGTCTGTGTGTTCAGAGGTCTGGGAGATCCCTTTCACCTAAATTATGCAAAAGGATGAAACGGCTCCAAGTTGACTTTTATGTGTTCTAGGAAAAAGTATGAGAGGTGCACCATATTGATGGGGTGTTGTGGATGATTGCTATGCAGTGTTAAGAAGAGATGAGTGTTTTAGCGTGTTTCTCTGCTTCTGCTTAGAGCTTAGTGGCTTAAATCAAGAATCAATATTTTGATATGCCTTTCTATGTCATTTTATCGTTTTATCAGCTGCCAGGCTGAAAGTGTAAAGACTAAAGTATACTTAAGTATAATTTTACTTTTTATATGTACACTAGAGTATGCACATACAGCGTGCAAAGTAAATTTCCTCAACAGTTGCCATATAATGCACAATTGCAGCCAGATTTTCTAGCTACATGTACTCTGTATGCTTAACTTATGCATTTGACATTTCAGTCAAAAAAGAAATGTATAAGAACAACTAACATCATTGATGGTGTTTTTTTCCCAAAGGCGAAGTGTGACTTTTTTTGTTAAATGCCAGGAGTGTGTCAAGCACTAAGCATCTTCTTCATGGCGCAAACTTCTGAATTTTGATACAATGCTGCTCTCATCACTGTCACTTTTCAGTCAGCTAACCAATCACAGTGGAGGAGGGGTGGGACTACTGATCGTACTACGGCTGAACAACAATGGAGAAGTTAAAATTGCTTGTCTCCTTTATTTCTTTACTAGATCAAATTGCTGTAATGTTTGGAGAAACATTTCATTCGCGACACGTCTGCCATTAATTCAGTGGATATTCCGTATCATAGCAACCACAGCATCTCAATGAAAAAAAAAAAAAGCTGCACTCTCAAGTGCTCAAACTGAGCGTTTTCAGCAGAGCACAAAAATGCTTTGGTGGACACATGTCCTAATGTTGCTTTCTTTAAACCTATTATAAAACAATATTCATAAATAAACGTGACTGGACTTTAATGGAGCGCCAAAGTCTAGATCCGATGCAAAAATGTCCATGCTGCTTTCATCTGGTGCTTTCTTAACTGCCGTTTTCTCACCACTGTCATTTTTGTCACAGCGCATACTTACTCATCTATTTATTCACCTAAACACCGCTCTCAGCATTGTGGCTAGCATCGGGATGTTTGCTAACGGTAAACTGCTCTTCAGCTATTTCAAACTTCTTTTTTCCCCTTAGAAAAATTCACCTTGAGTATTTAAGGGTCTTTAAACGTCTTTTTTTCAAATTACTAACTCTCAGCATGAGCAATAGTACATTTGTTTCTTCATTTAGCAAACGGTATTAAGTTAGCAAGGTCCAATTAACCCCTGCAGGTAAATACCGTAAACACCAATTTTGAAAAGCATTTTTATCAATGAAAGGCCATCACAGTATAGATTTTCTCTGTCTCTGTGATCGTTATTCACATGGCACTTACAGATTAGGCAGTTTTTTGTCTAGTGATGGGAAAGACAGCAGATTTAAAATGGAATATCCTTGAAAGAGGTTCAGCTGCCCCCGAGAAGAATGGCAATGCTAACAGCTAACGGCACCACTAACAAGAGTTGAACGTCTTGTTAATAAAAAATTCATGTAACTTTCAACAAAACCCTTTTGATAGGCATATGAGAGAGGAGACGAGATGTGAGGATACGTCTGGCATTAGGAGACAGACAGACAGAAAGAAAGAAAGGGCGTGGCCGAGTGGAGGTGTGTGTGTGTGTGTGTTAGATGGAGCCAGAGTGATTCTTTGATCACTTTGAGCACTTACTTGTGCCATATGTTCATTAATACTAATGCAACTATTCAAAAACCAGTGTAAGACGACTCATTCTGCTTGCTTAATGAGTCTGGTTGCCATAGTTACAGCATGCTATTGCAATGCAGCTCAGAGAGAGAGAGAGAGAGAGAGAGAAGGAGAGAGAGAGAGGAAGGGGCTCTCAGAATGATTGATGGGGTGCTGGATAGCGCTAGTGTGCTGGGCAGATTGATGGTGTTTATTCTGCGGTTGGTTTTGCCAGTGGAAAGGAAGCTACACATGTGCCTCGGCGTATTGAAGAAACACTGAACACCCACATCAGATAAACACACTTTCCTGCTTTGAGAGGATTTGTGTGTGGATCTTTTCTCTGATGTCGCTGATGCTCATTTCCATGTTATCATATCTTCAACGTGGAAATGGCTTTGTGGCATACATCGTAAATACAGCAAGGTCACGTTTAGAGAATCAATGGATTTTGTACGATGACACTAAGATGCTATTTGTATTCAGATTTTGAAAAATGCAAAATTAGTCCATAGTTAGTTGCTCGATCAAAAAAAAGAAAGAAAGATGTTTTTAATAATGTCCATGCTGCTCTTTTCCATGCAGTAAAAACATGTGGAGATTAGTTACTTTTAAGGCCCAAAATGCTCCGTTATAATTTAACTCACACAGTACAGCATGCAGTCCATTTGAGGAAGCCTGTATGGCTTTGTTTTTTATTTACTTATGTGTTTTTATTTTTGACAGTCCTTGGTGGCTGAACGTCTTAAAAAAGGGCACCGTGAAACATTCTTGAAATTTATGCTGTGTTCCCGTAAATATGTCGCATGGGTTTGGAATGACACGAGGGAGAACAAACGATGGCAATTTTCATATTTCTGCAACTCCGGCGCAATATAAAGAATAAATGAATTGTCGTCTTTGAGAGTACAATAAATCTGAAACAAGAATAAACAAATGGGACTGGGCTTAAATCTTTTAGTCTCTAGCTATCACCTTCTCAAAGAGCTGTCATATTCCTCAGATGAAATGACTGTGCTGTGAAATCATACACATCACTGACAGCGGAAACTGGTACAATGAGCTTTCAGTTAACCACAGGGTGATATCGGCGCGCAAACTGAACCACATGCACATTAAAGAGCTTCACGGAGCAGCATCAGCCGGCAAATTCACGTTCAGTGCATGCGTTTCTTTACAGAATGTGTAAAGTTAATAGCAATGTTTGATCTTCTATAACACTAATTAACTACTACTATTAAACGCATTACTGGTCGAAAGTTTGAGGACTGTAAGATTGTAGTCTTACAAAGGAGGCATTTATTTGTTTAAAAATAAAATAAATCCAATTAAAAAAAGGTAATATTATTAATAGAGTCATTTTTATTTATTTTTACAGTAGTTATTGTATCAATGTTGACAACAACATATCTTTATGGAATTTTTTAAAGATCATGTTATGGATATAAAGTCCAAAATAACCGCATTTAAAGGATTCTGAAACCTAAAGTCTCTCAACTTTGCTGAATTAAAGTACTGTATTTCATATATAAAATCTCACTGTCCCCATTTAACAGTAATGTAGGCCTAACCATTTCATCATGGTTTAATACCGTAGACAAACAGACCATAAAAGAAACGTATTGGCCAAACAAAATAAATAAGGGTAAGTTATTTAATTAGCCTTAGTCTGGTTGAGGTGCAAGAGCGTAAGGCATGATGGATCAAATCATTACGGTTACTGTTCCACTCCACATGTACGGCACAACTTGCAATTTCTGTAATTGGATGGATTAAAGGGAATAAAATCTCCTAATTAAGCTTAATTAGCAGGGTCTTTCAGCAACGAGTATCCCAGGAAAGTCAAAGACACTGAACACAGCAACAGACTTGGATGGCATGTTTCGTTGTGAGCTGCTTGGATGGTTTTATTTCTAAGAATATGAATCGTGTGTGTGTGTGTGTGTGTGTGTGTTTGTTACATTATTTTGTAGTGCATAAACAGAAACACTAAATTGAAATAGCTCATGTTTTGTTGTCCTGTGCTCCAAATTGCTTTTAATTCAGCATTTGCTTGCTAAAACCTAATATCAACCATATTTAAATGGATTTAACTAAAAGCAGAAATGCCATTGCAATCCACTAATACGCGCTAATACATACTGCTGCCTTTTTCTTCTCTCAATTAATCTGTCATGCAGTTATATCTTTTCTATCGCCGCGTTTGGCTCAGTCTCAGGAGTTGCGGAAACACTGAGAGTCGACAGCGTGACATTTTTGATCACGTCTCATTTCTTTGACAAGTAATAAGCCTAAAAAAAATGACAGATCTGGAAATCGTGGTGAGATGAAACTGAGATTAAACTCGGCAGAGAACGTGAGAGTTGCAGTCAGGCGCTGCCCGGGACGCCCCCCGCCGGGTCCTGAGGAACCACTAAGGTCCACCAGTTCATTCCTGCTCTGTGATGCGTAGAAATCAATTACTGTCGTCGTATAAGGGCAAACAGCTGAAGAGAAAAAAAGCTATCTATCCATCCTTCATCTCTCTATCCTACAGCTCACCTTTTTATCGCTCCTCTCTCCATCTGATTCAAACAGTAATGGAGTCCAAACAGCTCTTTTCTGTAATGTATTCCTCTCTTTCCTCCTATCCTGTCATCATCCTCATGCCTCACACCGCTCTGTTTTTAGGGGTCACTGGTTCAAGCCGAGACCTGAATAATAAGTGACCTGGAATATGTTTAATGTGCTGCACTTTTTATGGTCGTTTTTTAAAGTTCACCATTTTCTAAAAATATGTTATCCATCTTATTGTGAACGGTTCATACATGTATATGTTGAACTGTTACTCAGAATTTCTCTCGGTTAAAGTATATCAACAACAGATGACCAAAAGCAAGCCCCCGCTCTAATTCGTATGAATGACCAACACCTAAACCTGCCCCTAAACCTGCCCGTCACTGCATGGGGTTTTCCCAAATCATATAAAAAGCGAGGTCGTACAAATTCATACAAATCAGCCACCTCGAATCGGTCGTAAGATAGCTTTGGCATTTGTAGGAGTTTCCATTTTCAGACACACAATTTATGGCAGGAGTGTATTTAAATAAATCACGCTATGCGTTATTAAACGCCCAAGCTTAAACTATTTTGCGCTGGAAACGGCTGCATTTGTTGTTGCTAGGAGAAGCACAGAGAACAGAAAGCGTATGTATTTTATTCCATACGTATTTATTTGTGATGCACGAAGAGCATATCCTTACGCTAATTTGCGCTGCGCTTGCTAGACTGCGTCGGTCATTATGGAAATGCGATGTTTGGTCTCTGTTCAGTACATCACCTGTAGAAATGTCCAAGCCCATCGGTGCTGTTTTGGGATTGCATCTCAACCTTATTTGCCCTGTTTGGTAAATCTGGCCTAATATGTATTTAAACACATACTGACGTATGAGAGGAATCAGTTTTATGAAGACAAACTACTATGTACTAACATTTAAACCAATCATTTGAAACAACAGACTTATAATGTACATGTTTTCTTTGTATTTCATTTATTGTGATAAATGTATGCAATTATATCTTATAAGTTCACTGTTGACTGTATCACCTAAACCCATCTTTAAAGTCTTAACCTTACCCGTATCGCAGGCAATATAACATGAACCTAACCTAATGTAACTAATGTATTAACCTAATGATTACTTATTTTGTAAATGCAAGAAAATAGTTATTGTATTGTCAATTTAGATTTTACACAAAAATTGGTAACTCGCCACCAGCAAAGATTTCCTTTTTTTTTGCTCATGTCTGTATTGAACGTGATTAGAGAGAAAAGCTCTAGTCAGACCGGACTAGTTTGCCCAGTGAAAGTAAGGTAAATTTGTCTTTCACAAATGCAATTTGTGATTTCAATTTCGTCTTGACTGTTTTTCCTCACGGAACCTTTTTAAAAAAAAAATTCAGAGCAAATTACCTACTGCTTTTCTTAACTCAGCTGACCTCTGAGAAGAATGCGTGTTATTATGATGTTGTATTTTTCACAGCACTTTTCCTCATTTAATTTGACCTTTGTTGAATGGCATAACTGAAGCTAATTTTCTCATCTCTCTGCCAGAAGCAGGTCCATTATGGATTTAGACCTTTTGGCCAATTTCCTAGGAAAAATAGCTGCCGGTTCGAGTACTGCAAACAACATATTGCTCAGAACAGCCACAATAATAGCTGCGTCACATATAATGGTTCATTTCCATATGTGATGCTGCTATTATTGTGGCTATATATATATATATATATATATTATAAACAGCACTTAAATCTCTGTAAGCACACCACTGGATATTTGTTCTCTTTTGTTATGAATCAATAAATAATCTGTATGCTTAAATATGTTGGTAGTTAGATGGTTGCACACCTCTCTCTCTCTCTCTCTCTCTCTCTCTCTCTCTCTCTCTCTCTCTCTCTCTCTCTCTCTCTCTCTCTCTCTCTCTCTCTCTCTCTCTCTCTCTCTCTCTCTCTGTGCGGCTTGTTAGCACTAAAGGTTAGCTGTTTTGCTAATTGGCTTCATTAGCATCGGTCTTCTTTTATCGACAAGACTTTCTAATACTGACACACATGAGCACGAAAGTACTCCCAAACATAATAATTTATAAAAATGCTAATCAATCACAATCAGAAAAGCACGTACTGCAGCAATGGTTTTCCTCAAAGTCACCCCTATAGTTTCTGACACTGACTACGATATAAAAATTCATTGCTAGTCTTTGCTGCATTTTTTTACTACCCAAATAAAATATTTAACAGCCCAAAAGAGTTGTAAGTCAAAGCCACAGAGAAATGCGTGCTACTTCCATGAAGCTGCCTGAAAATGAAATGTTTTGATTGGCTTGGATGTTTTGATAAGGGATAATAGAGCTCATTAAATATCATTAAAATAAGGCAAACAAGCAAAAAAGAGAAAAACAAGCAGTAGAAGAAGCAAGCTGTGTGGACGTGGTTATGAGAGAGAGATGAGAGAGCACAAATATCAGACTAAAGCATGTTCATGGACGTTGCTTGCAATGAAACCAGAGAGGCCTTGCTAAAAGTTACTCCAGCAAATATAGACATAACAATAACAACAATCACGCTGACAAAAATGTATAGATGTAGCACAGCTCTAAGTAATTCACATGAATTTGTAGGTGTACTATAGAAAAGCTGAAATGTGTTTGGCTGACCAATTCTACTGGCTCGACTGGCTTTAGCATTCAGTGGTTTCAAAAAAGTACTCATTACATAAAAATAATATGCTTCAAAAGAATATTCTGAAGTATGTATTGAATGTAATGTTTTCAGACACTTCATTGCACGTTATTTTCAATTTGTATGCATTTATAACATCTGTAGAAGGTGTAGGAGCATAAAATGTTTGCCCAGTGAAGTTGCTCGGTCCAAACATTATGAAAAAATGTGTATTAGCATACCTCTGCGTAGCCTGTTTGTGCTGACATGATACATCATAAGCGCCGTAATATTAGATACTTTGCACTGTAATGTTTTCTCACTAGTGACTAAGACATTAGGTAATCTGACAGTGTTGCATTCAGTACTCCACTAAATGGTGTCTCTCATATTAATAGCTGATTAGACACTGGCAAACATTCACATGTTCACATCTCGAGTGCTCAATTAACATTTTTGCCCATATCATATTTTTTGTTTTGTATATACATTTTGTTACGATTTGCTGTTCACATTTACCAGTGTGAACAGATCATGGTTCACAACTGACCCACAGATGCAAAAGAATGATATGAACAGAGTTACCAGGATTTTACAACAAAATCTGCCCAAATGTTTCTCAAAACTACTACAAAAAGAAGCCAAATTGCATCCTGGGAGAGGAAAATAGTGTTTGTGTTAGTGGGGTCGTTCAACCCACAAAGTTAAAAAACAACCCACGGCAACAGTGAAAAAAGCAGCACAAATGGGTACTTTGTAACACTTGCTGTCATTCAGGAGTAAACATGGAGGACATAGCGCTAACTGGTTCATGTTGCATAGACAGCCAATGAGCTTGCTGCTCTACGTTTAAATGGCCGGTTGGCATCCACTTGTGCATTTTGCAGTGTGCTTTCAGAGTTGAAACCCTCCACCTTCCCCAGCTCCACCTGCATAGATCTGCCACAGGCTATCTGTGCGGCAGCAGTATGTGTTAAATACTCACAGCACCAAATGAAATCTAATAATGCGATTGAGCTTATAATCACAGCAAGCATAATCATATTAATCAAAATATATTTTAATTGAAATATAAAGTCATGTAAATAAGCAGTATTGCGGCTCTGACCAAAGTGGCACGTTAAATAGTGTTGCGCATTAGATGTAAAAAAAATTTGGGCCACATTTGCCTGTAGGGCGAACATAGATTTAGATATTTGTGTATAAGCAAGAAAACAAACTATATGATCCAAGAAAAGTGGAAGGTGAAAAATATATGTGTTGATGTGTGTTTACACCCCGCAGTCAGTACGATTATGTACAGGTTTGCTTCTTACCTGGAACATGACCCTGTACTGCTCCTCAGGCTTCTGCACCACACACATGTTACACCCCATCCTGACGTCTGAACCCACGAACCCTGCTCAGAGCAACAGCTGTGCCACTTCAGCCAAGCAGCATATCCCAGATCCCCACAGACAGTTCGGTCAGCTTTCGCAGTTCAACAAACGCACTCGGCTTCACAGTAGGAGAACTGCAGAGTTCAAAGCATTTCTGGTTCAGAGACCCATGAACAAGCCTTTCTCATTTCTTTAATAAATGTCAGCGTTTCTGCTTTTCAAACAGTCCATTTCATCCTGCCTAACTAAAAAAAAACTCAAGAAGTCCAAACTGTCATATCTCAAGTCTATTGTGGAGCGTGAAAACGGATGAATTCCAGTATGTAAAAAAAGTCCATTTGTGCTTGATGTGAAATGTTGTAGTACAGCACTTCTTCTGTTCCTGTCCCCATTGATGTGCTTAATTCAGGGAATTCAGCATGAAATTACGCTTCTGTGCTTGCTCTCACGCTTTTATCAAGGCCACTTCCACCAGCGCTTTTCTGGGACTACATCCAAATTACTCCTAAATCAGTAAATGCTGCATGTACGTGGCTGCGCGACGTTCAATGTTTTATTCCAAAGTGATGGAAGGATAATTGGAAAGATTGAATGCTTGGTCAAAAGAGACCAACAAGGAGGAGGATTCCAAGAACAGAAATTACGTTTGCCTCACAGTATTTGCTGAAATCTATGGCTTTGTTTCAGGTTTTAGCTTCCAAGAAGTGTCAGTTCAATTCCAAATTCTAATCTGCCAATGTTTCTGATGGAAAATAAAAACAACAATTGGTCAACACAGGGGATTTCATCAAAACACAACTATTTGCTGCGGAAGCCCTCATGAACGTCGGGTGTTTTAAACTGTGGATGAAATTCTTGACTCTTGCTACTGATTTGCGCATTTCCTACACACAGTGAGATCCATGATTCTCTCCCAGATTTAACCAACTGCTGTGGATACCGAAAAAGAGTTTGACTGCTTAACGCCTTCACATATCCATAAAGAGCGATTTTAAGTGCTTCACTTCGGCTTTGTGCTTTTCCACCTGTTCCACTTTCACCGGGAGCTTTTCGCTTTGAACTTCTGCTTGAGTTTCTAGATTCACGTAGGTGTTTCTTGTCAGTCTCTCATCTTTCAAAAACTCTGAACTGTGTAGCGCACATCGCGTTCAGTGAGATAAACACGCGCGTTGTGCGCTGGATGAAATGGTAAAAACTGGTTGCACATGAAAACGTGAGGTGAGAGAGTCAGTGTGCTTGAGGAAAATTCAATCCCACGCACTCCTACGTACACGTTAAACGCTTCTGCTTAGGTGCGAACAACAGCAAACATCCTTCCCTCGACTGGCTGCCCGTCTGTGACACTTTAAACTCTCTCGGGACAACAAACCCCACCAGATCCGACTAAGCAGGATGCATTCGAAGGAGCTGCTTCATATACATTGAACTTTTATTTTCGAAAAAGAGCAACTATTAAGCATTTATGCTTATTTTGTAATAAAGCTCAGTGCATCACGGTTCTTATTAACCCAATTCTTCAACAGCTACAATTCAGATCAATGAAGGAAAATTCAATTAAATAACACAAGCCCTTAATAGTGATCATTGGTGCTCTGTCACATAGAAATCAATAGCTTTCTTAATAAGATACCAGCTGGGTGCCTTTGGAGCTCAGTGGGTTGCGAAATGTAATTATCAGACGTTCGGTTTAACGAACGCTTTGCGGTTCTGCAAGCACACTTTGTTCAAAAGCCGAGCTGTCCGAAGGTGCGTATAAATCTTCATCCAATCGCAGGCTCAAATCTGAGGCAGCAGTCTTTACAAAAGAAACATTGTGTAGCTAGTTGTTCTTAGCCGGTCTACTTAGCTTTCCTCCTTTGGTCCGCTTCACACTTTCTCTTCACTTCTTGCTTAATTTCTGAGGAAAAAGTCCAAAACTCTACCCCAAAAAAAGCTTCGACTTATTATTAAGCTACGGCACTATTTGTCCAAATGTTGGCTCTCAAACAAACGGGTTTCTGACAGGAACGCGCTTCACGAGAGACCGGACAGCTTTAACCTCATTAAACTGTCAAAAGGCTGGTGTCGTTTCACGCGCCCTGCTGTTTGAGATTGCAGGCTAGCCATTCATGCTGCAGTAATGTGCCAGACAGACTGAGACGCTAACAGGCGTCGCCCTCGCACGCCCACGTACACAGACGGGTCAAATGTTAGCACACACACTCATGCAAACACAGAAGACCGGAGCATTTCACCTGAAACAACCTCAGAGAGTTTTCGCGAGACTTAGAGGGAAAGATATTAGAAAAAAAAATGCAATGCAACAGTCTCAAAAGTATTCCTCAACTAGAGTGCATCTTACATCAACACACCCTTCAGTCGCCACAAGTGTGACAAAGCCGTGGGAGATGTGAGGAAAAAATAAAAAAAGAGCATGAGACTCTGAAAGCAAGAAAGTCAGGTATGAGGGATAGGTGTGTCATCCCTCTTTCTCTCTCTTCTTTCTCCCAAGAGTGCCGCGTCCTTTTGTTCGGCCAGGATTTGAGTAATCCATGCTGGCATGCTTTTCTTCCCGAAAAATCCTTAAGCGGCGTTTATGGAAAAAAGCCACCAGACTGCATCAGTTCCTCCAGTTTTGGGATGAATTTGCGGTCCTGTTCAGAGCAGTATCGCTGTGGTGGAGGAGAGGATGATGGGAGAGGGGCGAGCAGGCAGGTGAGGGGCTGCTGCTGCTGTCTCGTCCCCTCCTGTGAGCCGCTGAATAAACTCCCCCACTGCAGAGAGAGAGAGAGAGAGAGAGAGAGAGAGAGAGAGAGAGAGAGAGGGGCACACAAAGACATTAACGCCCCGTGAAACCACACACACACACACACAGGGCTCGCACTGACTGGAGGAATACTTTAGGATGCAACAGAAATCTACATTCTCTAGCCCTTCTCACACACACACACACACATTTTCTCTCTTCTCGCACTCTTTCTCTCCCCTCTGCTTTTTCTGTTTCTCTGGTTTAGATTCTGTCCTCTCTATGCATCTCTGTCACTCTCTGTTTTTAAAAGCAGGTTATTGATGCTCCCTTTCGAGCGGATTGAGAAAGCTTTATCTGCAGGACACAAGTATGTTTTTAAACTAGAAAAAATTGAACATTCAAACCGAACACCTCGGGAAATGTTCAATTACTGAAGATTTTTCTAAAAACAAGCAAACTAAAACACAGAAAAGTGGCAATGCAGTTAACGAAATTAACATATTGTAAAATAATATAAAAATTAAATGCAAAAATAATTCTTCATCACATTTCTTTTTTTATCCTCTATGGGCAGGTTATGTATTTTAAGATTCTGTTACAAAAGTGCGTTGTTGTGATCGATTCAGAAATGATCTGAAATGGTGGTGATTTGTATGAAACCTCAACAAAATTGTGCGAAATTGTAAAAATTGCAATTAGGAATGTAAAATATTTACAAATTGCACGACTCATTGTTCAAATTTCCAATTCACAACCAGGCATTGCAAATTAGTTACATGTTCTCATTAAATTATGTTGATCAAAAAAAACCCTATACGCACAAAAATGGAAAATAAAAGTGTTTCTAGTAAAAGGGGCTTAAATAAATAACTATAGTTTTAATGAGTCACTGGAAAGACACAATATCTCATTTTATTTTAAATTACATTAAGCTGCTCTCCTTCTCTCTTTCTTTCTCTCTATCTCTCTCTCGCACACACACACACATCCCTTTTGCTGCATAATGCATTTTAAAATGCCCGCATACTAATGGATGGATGTGCTATTCATAAGGTCATGGATTCATTTCTATTGTGCATGATTCAGGTTTGAGATGTTTTGAAAATACGAATCATTTATCATCTGTACGGATGAGAGCATCAAAGATCCACACCTAATGTCCGGGGCCGTGTTCAGATGTGCCGGTGTCATCATGTGATTCACAAGGACTATTTATTTTATGCTGATGGAAACAAAGAGCAGCTGAAAGCAAGCAGAAGTAAAACGAAAGAATGAGTGGACGAGGATGAGACGAAGAAGAGAAACTAGGTAACAGGTGTGAGACCATGATGAAAGCTGAGAAACAGCCAAGAGCTGTAATGTAATTAGTGTGTGTGTGTGTGTGTGTGTGTGTGTAGGGAGGGCATCTCAGAGGGTTTTGGCAAGGCAGGGAAACCTGAACTGCTTTATGGACATAACACTGATTCCTGAAACATTGGATAAAACATCCCACAAATGTGCGTGCCATTAGTTAATAGATAGATACACAGCAGCATATCAACTCAAATTAATAAGAGATAATGCGACATAAATACTTTTCTTTCCTCTTTGTATTATCAAATAATGTCATTGTTTTTGTCACCAACCTGTCCTTAGACCACAACGCAATACTTCACAGAGGTTAACCATTATAATACAATAATAATAGGGAGGAAATACTCACAATCAGAAATATGATAGATCGATCACACACACACACACACACACACTAATGTGGTTTGGTGTTGGGTTGTAACAGGATTAGAGCTGGGCAGATTGTGTGTGAGTGCTCATACTCTATCTGTCCTGAGGGAACCTCAGCTAGACACACAGCACATCAAATTGATGAATTTACCCTATTTTTGGGAGATATTTCATAGAAATACATATGTTTATCAATATATGAGCCATTCTGCTGCAAGTTGAAAATAAAGGTTGTTTTTGGCGCTGATGGTACCACAAAGAACCTGTTATGTCCGTGGAAACTTTAAATTGATTGAAAAAAACAGTTAAGAATTAAGAATCGAACTTGTAAATGTACATTTTTTTTGCCTCTTGTTCAACTGAGCTAAAGCGATATTTTGTACAAATAAAATAAAGTTGTGCACACTTACTATACTTACAACTGAAACCATTTTTATTGACATAACTAACTGAATCTGTACTTCCCATCATGCTTCACAAGGGACTGCATTAGGAGAGTAGATTTAGGCATTAAGTGTTCTTTCTATGAGTTTTTCAGTGTTTATGTTAGTGTTTAGGGTTCAGTTCCGTTCCGTTGGACAGTTACAGGACTTTTCAGAAGAAAAGTACATTTATTTTTGCAAACGTAAAAGTTGAACACACTACCTTATTATAATTTATTGAAATTATAAACCAACTAATCAAATTGTCTACAAAAATCCTCTTCAGTTAAATGAAGTAGACTTTATGCATTTTGTCCATTCATTTACGTGACAACAGCGTTCTGGGAGCCTGGAAATGCAAATGATTACCATTATATAGGTTTTTTTGACAATATACATTATTTGTGTAGCTCTGACGTGTAAAAATGGCTAGTACTGCATATAATGCCATGCCCTAAACAGATGCAAAACATGTCTGCTTTCTGAATTCATGATAACCCTTCCTCCAGCTACAGGACATTCTGTTAAAAATCTCTTCACTGATAAGCGGCAGCAAAAGTCAGTTATAAACATTTCCATTAAGGGTCAACTACATGCTATATTAGGATACATTCTTTCAGCACGGCTGTCTGCGACAGAACTGACCCTATATGTAGTTTCAGGTGCTCCATAATTCATGAGAGATGAGAGGTCTTGTCCATTTAGTCTTTGTGAGCTGTCAATCAGCTGCTAATGAGCAGTAATCCAGTGCTTAATAGAGTATCTTAAGTAAGCAGGCCACACCCACTCCTTTCTGCAGCCAATCAACTGTCAAATCCCACAATCGGATGATTAATCGATGTGATATTCATCGACACACAGACACATTGGGAAATGTGAACCGAAATATCAAGAGCACGTATTACTCACAGCCACAAATGCAGTTTGTAAATGTTTATGGCTGTAAATTCCAATCAGATTGAGGTAACTGAAGGCATTGCATTTGTTTTATTTATGGCTATTTCCACCAGCTACTGCGCCTTTAATAAAAGTAGTCAAACGTGAACATTGGCTGAGAATACACTCACCCTCAGGCCATCCAAGATGAAGTCTGCTTGGTATCCATAAAAGATTTGGAGAAAGTTAGAATTGCATAAATTGCTCACCAATGGACGCTCTGCAGCGAATGGGTGCCGTCAGAATGACAGCTAATAAAAACATCACAGTAATCCACACCACTCCAGTTAATACTTTGAAAAGCTGTTTGCAAGGAAATATATTCATTAAATTTATTTGAACTTTAAACCGTCACATCTGACCAAAATATGGGTCCATAATCCGTGATAGCACCGGCGTCCTCTCCAGTTTGAAGAGGAAAATGTCTTGATGATTTTGTTCTTAAAAACACAAATGTATTTTTCATGCTGAATATGCACTAAAACATGCGACGGTGCCCGGTGTCTTTTGTGAGGTTAAAATTCGGTGGCAGGGTTGTGAAGTTACAGCACCTGTCTGTGCAACAGACGAGACAGAAAAAGAGAAAGCTAGAAGGAATATGAGCAGAATTTTAACAATGTTCTCATCATTTATTTAGTGCTTGAGGGGATGAGGCAATCATTAAACAACCCACCTGATACTGCTGCAGAGAAGTGTGCATGTGTACATCTGTCTGTCTCTTCGCTTCTCTCCGAGTACATTTACATGGAAATACTTCTGAATATTCATGCGGATATGTCATCGACCGTCAAACTCGATTTCGGATTATGCGATAGTGAATAAACAATACAATTACTGACTGATTTGTCCAATGAGCGTTTGCTGATCTCTCAGCTTCTGCTGGTCTGACTTTGAATAGCCAGCCAGAAAATAGATTCGTCCCGAAATCCCATTGCATGTATATTAAATAGGGGTGTATCATACGATTCATGGTCATTTTCAAAATCATAGTGATCATCCCTGTCCCCTTGTGAATGGAGACTTGAGTGAGCAGAGCATGTGCGTGTCATCATGTAATCGTTTGGAAAGCACTTGTCAAAAAGAGCAATGTAATTTCCTCATTATCTTCAGCTGGGATGTTCCCATGACGACGAACGCAGCACTGTTTGCGTCAGCAGATGTCGCTGTTTCAATGCCATAAATGTCTTTTTATTGTTAGCCTAACTGTTGCAAATGAATGTTGTCGTGGCAACATCCCAACTGAAGATAATGAAGAAATGACATCGCTCTTTTTGACAAGTGCTTTCCAAACGACGCGCCCTTCTTACTCAAGTGTCCACTAACAAGGATGATCACTTTGATGATTCGGAAATGTAATAATCGTAAATTACATGATACGCGACTAGTCACACCCCTAATATAAAATATTAAATCTGGCTGTTCTGCATATTATGATCATTGAAGTTGGGCGTACAAATTATCTTGAACACAGGAATAATTTAACTGGCCAAAGAAATGCTGCAGCATAAGAGACTTCTTCCAATTTCTGTATAATTGTAATTTACAGAAATAACTGTATTATTAACTCTGTGGTATTAATTGCTTTCAGAAGCTGATCTTACGTGTTAAGAGAGAAAGACAGCTGTGACAGAGCGGCTATCGAGTGTAATGTAATATCCGTTTCCTAGCTCTCCTCAGGCTCAGAGATTATCACGACGTCAGATCTGTTGGGTCAATAGTAAATGACTGTGATTTCTCTTGGGTTTTGTCAAGCTATGTCCAAACATCTCCCTCTGTTTCCATCTCTCATCTCTGCCTCCCTCGCTCTCTTTCCTCAGAGAAATATCTCTTTAATGAGCCTCATTAGCGAAGTTGACAACAACAGAATGTTTCGAGCAACCGTGTGCAAACACTGTAAATGAAAAGTCTGACGTTTTTCTTACTGTTATGGACCCCACTGAAAGCAAAATGCTGAAGTAACGGACTGATAAATCAGCGCTCTGTTGGTAGTCTGCTTTGAAGTCAGCATCTCTGGCTGCAATTTAGTTGTCAGTATTTTTTAGATATAGCACAGTTTCCTTCAAGTTTGAAAATATCAAGATCACATCAAAGTCTGATCACTTCAGTAAAACATGAAGCCTACTTCTACGTTATGGGTATTTTTGGCTTTTAGCTCATGTGAGTTAGCCATGAGTTTAACTGAAACTGAGTTCAAATGAAATTTTAACAAATAGATGCGTCTCTGTACAACTGCAAAAACCAACTGAAGTTTTAATCGTCTTGCACTGATTTAGTCCAATCTAATGCTTATAGAATGAGTACCCTGATGTGCCCAAACATCCTATCAAATGTGCATTCAAGTCATGTCGGAAAGATCAAATTTATGAGTTTACGGCACACGAGCACTACTGCTGGAAACTCAACATGTTTATACAATGTCTCTAGCTTTGTGCATCCTCATTTTATATACAGTACTGCTGTTTAACGCGTTTTAGAGGTGATGCTTTTGCTTTATATTAGACACTATTGGTTTCTACAGTGTGCTATGTGAGACTAAACACATGCCAAGCATCACTGTGATGCAGTTGTGGTCTAATGGATAGAGAGTCTATCCTGTAACCAGGGGGTTGGGGGTTCAGGTCCCAAAACAGTCTGATGGCTGATCAGGTCACAGCTGGGTTTCCAACAATTTGCGTAAACAACAGGAGAAAAAGTGAATGAAATGAATTATAGGAGTAAAACAAAAACACCTACACGTATTGATTTCATTTAAAAAATAACATATATCAAATTGATGAAACAAAAGAAAAACATTACCTGGTCTCACGGCATAAATGTACCTCGACACACTTTTAAGGGGGACACGAAATCAAACGTGAAACATGCAGTAAGGTACGTAAAAATCAGTGCAATTCTGACTATGTGTAGACATTTCCATTAAACATTTTAAAAATAGCTTTGGAGCAAACAACAACAACATTGTCTGGTGACTCATGTCTAAATTGCGCAAGATGAAAAAAAAGCCCACATAAAGTGGACAGACAACAGATTAAAACAGCAGTTTAAACCTTGTGATCGATTCATCAAACCGCATCTTAATACCAGGTGTAAACAGCAAGCGTGCACTCTGCAAAAGTATATTTGTCAAACCGGGAAAAAAATGGATGGCATGATGTTCGGTGAGAAAGAGAGGTGGGCTCAACCTCAGCAGAGGTTAATCGGCTGTGAGACGAGGCTTTGATAGCTAATGGTGGGAATGCTGCTTCACCAGCTTAAAGTGGAGACTGGTCACATTCGGTGGGGGCTGGGAAAACAACATCGACAACCAATAGATAAAAGCAAAGACTGAGATGCAAGGTGGTTATAAATGATTGGCTAAGGGAGGGGGGAAAAAGCAGCCATGCCAGAAAACCCATTTACTGGTCAGCCAGCTACTATGTTTCAACAAATAGTTTGATCACCTTGAGCTAGTATGACTGAAACATAGCTACCGTGATTATTTGTTTGCCAAGGCAAATGTCTTTGTTACACTTAATATGTTTCATGAGCCATTTGATTTCTAGTGCGGGTCTTACACAAGATGATTGTGGAGAGCTTCAGTAGAGGCTGAGGTGTCACAGTCATGAGAACTTGTCCTCGGTGAAAAGGGCACACTGATTTTCCCTGCTCTACTACAACACTGACTGTCCTAAATAAGCTCTTTGAGAAAGTAAAAGTGTACTAAATTGTATCGGATGTCCACTTGTACTTCAAATCTTAATACTGTACTTGCAGACCATCATGTAATAATGATTAATGAAATAGGAGGCCAGTAAAAAGTGTTCCCTTTCATCACTGTGTCTTAATTATCATCGTATTATCATTTTAGCTGTATTGTTGATTATAACATTTAGTTTTAAGTTTTAAAAATGTACTATGCAATGTCATCTTTACAAACATATGCACCACAAGCAGGGTTTAGAAGAAATTACATTAAAATATGATTTATTTTATCTTACATTTTTTGTCAGTAGTACAGTTTCTTTTTAAAAAAGTCTTTATGGCAAAGTATGTTTCTTTTCCACAAGGGACAGTCCAACAGCTTTATGTGAGAAGCACACGTTCATGTCGTGACTGTATGTTGCCTTGAGCAGAAAACCCTGACATTTCTTGCAACGTTACTCTCTGAGATAATGACAGCTAGCCTAGAGGAAGCATGGTATTTTATAGAAAGGAAGCGCTTCTAGGGTTGAGCGGTTATGCATCAGCTACCGCAAAACTTGTTCATTGATTTCTGTTTATTTTGGCTTCATTGTCTCTTGCTTTTTTGAAATACATAGGCAGTGTAAGTTGCTATCAACAAAACATATCTTGCTAACTACAGATATCTTTTAGGAAACAGAAAGTTCTTGTTTAATTCAATTTTATTTTACTGCATTTTTTTCATTTACTTTAGCTATATTGTGCATAAAACAAATGTGCCACCAAAGTATGTTGCAATTAAAATTAACTGAAAAAATGTTGCACTTGTGTATTTGTGGTTTATGACAGAGGTATTACAGTTTGTCCCCATAATTCAAAAAGCTTTTAAAAAGGTGTAAAAGTTGTTACTCTAACAATGCACAGTTTCCTGTGAGGGTAGGTTTAGGATTGGTGTGGAGCAATGGCACATACATTTTGTACAGTATAAAAACCATTACACACCTATGGAGAGTCCTCATAAACCACAAAAACCAACGTGTGTGTTTAAGACGCCAAAGCTGAATGACAAATATAAGAAAAAGGAAAAGAAATAAATGAATCGCAGATATTAAGAAACATGCTGTCACAGCCTTCTGCTTGTGTTTTATTCTTTTTAATTCAAAATGTTTTGGATGCTGCCATTTCATTTCACCTCAGACTCGGCATCAAATCTATCTTGTGCTTTTAAATAAACATGAATCTGCCAGAAAATATTTATACAGTATAGTCTGGTCAACAGCATCTTATTAGATACGCAGAGCGCTTCTCACAAACACTGCAGGTTTTTTTCCTGTCGTAATCTAGTTTTGCTTTCGACTCTAGAGAGCCCAGACTCAATCAATATTCTAATGACAAATCTGCCTCAAGTAATTTTTCGACATAAACAGCACAAACTACTCTTACGGGTACAGAAATCTCTCTCTCTTATTTTCCTCTTAACACCCCTCTCCTCTTCATCCCCTGATAATCGGTTTCATGGAGATTAGGGCTAGCGTTTACACGTCTGCTTGTTGATTTAATCCAAATCAATATTGGAGCAGTGGCTGTGGATACTCTTGATCGTTCCTGATAAGCAGCACCCCTGGGTGTTCTGTACCCAGATACAATTTGTGCTGAGTGCGCCGAGAAACCAAACTTTTGTTATTTTTCACTTTCTAAATATTTGATTTTGGTTGGATATGACTGCCGACATAAAACTATCCCGCTCTCAAATTAAATACAGTCGTTTGCTCATAAAATTCTCTGTGAGAGAGATTTTCAGTCCCTTTATGCCCTTGAGTTGTGAATGAAATTAAATCAGAGGAGAAAACATCTGAATGGAAATGAGCTGAGCTGCAGAGCTTCTTTGCTGTTGTAAGATTTACTGAATTTAGCATTCCATAACTGTTTCAACCCTTTAGATTGTAAACTAAACGAAGAGTCAACTCTTGAAAGTGATCTGAATCAAGAATGAATCCGGAGTGAATGTGAATGAAAGCAATCTTAAGCAGGCTAAATTAAGTGTTCGTAGTAATTGGTTTTAAAATTAAGCATGAATTATTGTGTTTCCTAATGAGTTGTGTATAGTGTTTCCTAATGAGTTGCGCTTCATTGCCTCTAAGCTTCAGTTCAAAGATGTAATAGAATGTTCCAAGAAATCTCTAATATGGAAAAAGGCACCCAACTATCACGGTAGCTCAGAAAAAAGAGGATATACACAATAAACACACAACTGTGGCAAAAAAATAAAGTCCATTTGTAATGTAATGGTAATTAAAATGTTTTATTAATGTACAGAATAGTTATAAACAATGATTCTTATGATCAAAAGCGTTAAAATTATGTAATTTCAGACACTTGACTGACATTATGATGTGAGTTTAAAGTAAAAATGTTATTAAATGTGTATTTTGTTGCACTACATGTTTCCTTGACATGCACACTGCAGTCATCTGCAAGTAATCTGATTTCAGAGTGAATGCAAATGGGCAAAGTCATACATTTTTGTATTAACCCTTTAAGGATCAAACTAGGTTTAATTTGAACCAGTGGATCTACAAGATATGCAAGTGATCTCAATCCAGAGTAAATGTGGATGCAAGTAATCTGAAGCAGTTTACAGATTTGTGTATTTTTTAAAATAATGGTGGCTGCATTACGTTTTATATATTCACCCTTCAAAAATTATCCTGTGATCCCAGGATATGCAAGTGACACGAATCCAGAGTGAATGGGAGTAATCTGGACCAGATTACAAATATAGTTTATGTCAGGTTTGATGTGCCATATATTGTATCTGCCCATTAGAATAATGGCAAAAACACCAAAGGTTTACTTCCCTGTTCAAGCTAGGCATAATTTGAATAAGTGGATCTTCAGGATATGCAAGTGATCTGAACGTGAATGGGAGTAAATTGGAGAACATTACTATTTGTCGTAAATGAAAGGACTGTAGAACCATGCAGAGCAGTGGGTTTTCTTACAACAACAGATTGTATAATTAAGTTTTCATTCAGGCAGGTAGTCAACCACCAGAGGGGCTCAGTTCCTCTCAGTTCAGAGGAAGTGTTCTTGTTGGTCCTAGAGGGAAACATTACAGTCGCAATCACGAATGAGATCAATCTTAATAGGAAAATAATCTCACATCCTCTCCTCTGCGCATATGCCCAGACACACTGCCATCTCCATTCCGATGTGGAAGTAACACACCTTGCATGCAAATACACACACATTACAGCCCGACAGAGAGGTGTGTGCCTTGCGGCTGTGTCAGATCAATACATCATTAGCTTGGTCCTCTCTCTGCAGTCCCTGTTCTTTCCTGCTTACATCAGCGCTTTTACACACTCTACAGCCTCCACCCAACTGCACACATTTTCATCAAAGCTACAAATTCTTTTTCATCTCCTGTAATTGATTATTATCAAACCACTGCGTTAAAACAACACAGATGAAAACGAGAAGATGGGAAGATCAAAGAGGTGATGAAGGGAATTTAACGGAGATCAGCAAGACATGAAGAAAAATGAGAGATGTCCGTGTTGGTGCAACAAGGGATAGTGAGACAGAGAGAGATATAGGGTGGAGTAAATAGTGGGGAGGAGGTGTGGAGAGTCAAATTAACATGTAATCATGCTGTAGCCGCCTGAGGCTTCAGTGTCATGTTGACTGATGCTGTCACAGTCTGCAGAGCAATGGTCACTGTCTACCATGTAAACAATACATACATAAAACACCTGCACATTACAAAATGCAATAGCAGGCTGTTTCAAAAAACTTTGTTCCTAAACCTAGTGGTATGGCTCCATAGAGGTCCTGTTATTTTCAACTTCTTTTAGTGTAAAGTGCAAAGACCACTACGAAGTGAGCGTTATGACCCCATGATGGTCTAGGGGTGTATGCAAACTCGAATTTGGAAGACGTTGGATGTTGAATACCCAGCACTGGTTTCAACCAAAGCGATAATACTGCATAAACAAAGTGAGTCTCAAGACTGCCCATCAGTCCCTAAACCCAGCTTTTAAAAGCCAGCTGGAGAGTGGAGATTGGTTAGTCCGAGCAATGAATCAGAATATAAATGAACCAGATCTGCAGAATAACAGGACTGGCTGAAGTACTGGTGTGTAAGGCAAGCAATCTGGAGAGCAGAGTGACAGGATTGATTGAAGTACTGGTATGTGAAGCAACCAATCAGCTGTGGTGAAGAATGAACGGAACCACTAATAACCTGAAATAATAGAGCAGAGAGCAACAGACAAAACCACCTAATAATGTTATCTAACAGTGAGTTATTCTCTCTATCAGGAAGCACTGCTTCTGAACCCCCTTAAACATGTCAATTGCTGTCCTGAGATTTCTTCCAGGAACACACAATTCACAAAATCCCTCATTTTTATTAGAACAACTCTCCGAAGATTTTAGCATGGTAAAGGTTAGGACAATATTACTGTATTTGGTATTGGAGGAGTAGATCTGCTACTGTTAGTTATTGTTGTTGTTGTTGTTGTTGTTGTATATTGCTCAGTGACATGTAGCACTGCCAGTTGATGTAGAGATTCATAGTCCTCATGTCCATTATTGTGAAACCCGTGAGACACAACAAAACATAGCTCCGATCACAGCGTCCTCTATTCTCCTGTTCTTTGTTTCCCTTGTTGAACGTGTGCACAAATGACGTTGCTGTCAACCGGCTTACCTCACTTCTTAGACGTCGCTGCCAAAGCAACCCTTTAAATGGTACTGGGAAATACTTCGCTCAACAAGATCAAAGTGATCCTCAAGACATAATAAAATATCTCATATATCACCCACAAAAATATCTGCACGTCAGGTCTCATCTGTTAATTTCTAACCTTTCTATTTATTTATGCATTTCATTTTTTTAATGAATATGAAAAAAGACTTTCTTCAAGAGAATATAGCAAGCTATAAAACATACTACAACACGACGCAAGAAGTGCAACAAAGTTAACCCTGTTTCCTCAAAGATCCACAGACGCTGCAGGATCCTCAATTAAAGGTTAACCCTACTGGATTGCCTTGGGTCAAGTCTGTGTATTTATGCACATGCTGTATGTCTGATCGCTTATCCAGGAATCCAAATGCAAATGATAAATCTAGTACTCTATACATCAAAGATGGGAAGCAGGTAAAATCACTCTTGATACGTCCTGAAAAATCAAACATGCCCTTAGTCGGCTAACCTTTTGCTGAACTCCTCTCTCTAGAATGAATGTTACAAGCCAGTGTTTGCAGAAGTGGCTATAAATCTGGTAATGAAACTTATCTCCATTAAGCCCTTACAGTGTAGATTGGTTTGAGGAGGAAAATGATTACATTCTCATCTGGGAGTTTCTTCAACCCTGAAAAAGAGTGCACAAATCGATCAATGGAAATGAATCACAGACACATTGCCTGATGTTGTGAACAGTGCTTCTTAGAGCCAGTTGTCTTCTACCGTACATTGCGCTGGTCAATACAAAGATCCCAGAACTGTTTTATAAACAAATTTTGGGAAAAGCATGCACAAATAATTTACGCAGCCAGTATGTCATTAGTGATTATATTGTTTTCCAGTCCAATAGAAATCTGCTATAAATTATCTAGAATGTCCTGCCTTGGTATCTCTCGATTCAGCATTGGTGTGTTTTTATATCCGGAAGATAACAACTACGTTAACGCAGTGTCTCTAGCTGGTGTTCAAGAGGCCAACGTCCAGCTGATCCCACAACTGCATCCCAAGGCCATAGGTCTTTCAGCACCACCACTGCTCCTTCTCCTAGGTGCAGAGGATCACATTCTCCACAACCATCCTCCTATGCCTCTCTCCTTCACTCCAGCCAAGGAGAAATGGACAGTGTCCTGCACCAGGCATTTACAAATGTGGCTATGGCCATCTCCCGCTAGCCCTATACGCTTCGCTACAAACAGGAACGACATACCTAAATCCCACTCCCTCGGCTAAGGCCAGGGAAAAGTCAAGCCGGGGATGCTCACTATCAATGCCCCGAGGCGACTACTACAGTTCCAGGGTCATGCCTTTGATCTTCAGATCTGCAGCAGAATGCCTTCAGGAAGCCCGGCCGACTCCCAGATTTAGCCACAAGCAGCTCCCGATCTCCCAAACACCAGCCAGCATTGCCTCAATATAATGCTCCGGCGCAGGCCGAGCATTCCTCCCCACCTCCCCACAGATTTGCCTGCCACCAGAGCCGACCATACTGCAAGGCCACCTTCACTAATGGCACAGGCTATGGCACCCCCTATCCCACTTCTTTCTTCTGCCTAGCTTTCTGCCTACCTGCGGAGCTGGCCAAAGCATGAGGCCGCCTCCACTGATGAACAACCCCCTTTGTTTTCCATACTTTTCCTCCAATCTTGTCCCCGTAGCCTTTCAAAGTGCAAGCCTGCCTTTGCAATCAGTTCAAATGACCTTTTTTCCTTCCAGCACCCCCTTACCCACCTTAAATCCTACGCCTTATCCACAGCCACGCCCCTACCTATGCCACCGAACACCCTCGCTCTGGATCCTCCCCCCATCTCAAACAGTATCAGGACCTAGATCCTCTCAGAAATTCAGCATGCTGGCCCTAGATGCAGAACCCCTGCCAACCCCAGCACCTCCTTATCCAGAACTAATATACCTCTGAATCATCTCCTAAGACCTCTCTTCGAAGCTTCACTTGATTTGATTCTCCAAGCCATTTCACCCAGAACATGGCAATTTTGCTACTTTAAAGCATTCCTTTCCACCTATAACTTGCCTTCTCCCTGTTGTCTATCACTTAATTAATTTCTTACCTTAATATCACAAAAAACCAAAAAACAAGTCAGCTCCATCAATGAATATCTAGCGGAATCCAATTTTTTCCATAAACTCATTTACGGTTCAGCCTCAACTCAAATCACCAATGCCCATACTTCTCTTTTTTTTATCAAAGTCCATTTAAGCAGCCCTGCCCACTCATACAGACACTAAGCAACTCATTACTCTCTTGAGAGGAGATTAATCTCATTCAATTTACACTGCCCGCTCGATGCTATGTTCATTTTAGCATTTTTTTTGGCTTCCTTAGATGTTCTGAACTAACTGTCACTTTAAACTTCAACCCGAAGTTCTATGAAAATCCATGCAAATGCAGATTAATAGATCCATATTTAATTACATTTAAATATGTATGCATATATATCTTTATTAAATATTATATTTAATATTTACTAGCTATTTACGTTGCATTTATATTTTTCTCTTTAAATCAATTAAACTTTAATCTGTTTAATTTCTTTAATTATATTTAATTTATAGATCAAATTAAATCACACAGATGTAAACTGCTGTTTCTGTCAATGCTTTCAGGGAACATTTCAGTTGCATTGATGCCCATTCAGGGTTAGAAAGCTCTCTGGTTTCATCAAACATATCTTAATTTGTGTGAACTGTCCCTTTAAATCTTTAAACAGAGCCTAATACAATGCTGAATTTATACTGGATTATTAGTATAGATATATAGCAATATAGAACTTGTCTACCATGTTGACACAGGTAATTGACACAAAATGTTAAAATAATATAAAAGATAAAAAGCCTTTAATGTACCTTACTTTAACCATTACAAAAATGGTTTGAATGTTTCTAATCAAAATTGATTCAACTATACCAGTGGTTTTCAAACTTATTCCTGGGGATCCAGAAAAGATAGCTGTCAGAGAAGATAGACATGCAAAATGAGCAGAGCAGTGGATCCCAAAGAACAGGATTGAAAACCACTGGATTATAATAAATGTATTGTATTACATGCTATTATATTGCTCTGTTGTATTCACTGCAACATCAGGGACAGTAGGAATGCTTGAAAATAGAGCCTAATGTCTTTAAATCCATTATTTCTGTGAACAAGTTGAGGTGTGTTTATTATTTCCTTATGTCTATTGATTGACTAACATTAATTTCAGTTTCTTACAAATCTTTGACTAAAAATGACTAAAAAAATGTATAGCATTAGCATTACAGTTTACATTTCGACATTTGTGTTGTAAGAATGTAGAATCAATATTGAATTTAAATTGAATGTGTGGGTATAGCAGTGCAATCCAGTTTGGAGATCTATTACTGTCACGAATGAGGGGTCTGAGGCGTGCGGATCCATGTGCAGGCTTTTATTGAAGAAAGGCAAGGTCATCAAACAGGCAGGCGTCAAACAGGGCAAACAGATGTATAGGAGGCGAGGCAATAACAAAATCCAAAAACAGGCAGTGGTCAGGTCAGGCAGCAAACAATCACAGAATCAGAAGACAGGCAGGGTCAAAACCAGGGAAACAAGAACTCAGAAAACACAAGGAAACTCGGAAACAACAACAGTACAGGCGAACAATGCAACCTGCAGGTGAGTGACCTGCTTCTGAATTTATAGTCCTAAACAGGAAGTAGCAGCGGAGGAAGTGATCACCGATCACCCAGAGGTAAGAGCTCCCTATGCGGCCATCAACCCCATAGGGCCGACCGACGGCAGCGGCGGAGCAGGTGGTCGAGGAGACGGAGGCGGAGAGCCGAAGAGCCAGGGTGACACAGAGGCATTGGATGTCCTAGGTGATACCAGAGCGACAGAGGACTGAGGTGGAGCCGGGGGGAGGGAGGAGCCTGACAGAGCCGGAGGGATGGAGGGACGAGGCGAAGCTGGAGGAGAGGAATCCTGAGGCGACGGATGGTCGACGACCGACCAAGGCGTAGCCAGAGAGACATTGGAGCCTGGTGGAGCTGGTGGAATGACGAACCACGGTGGAGAGGAGGGAGTTAGAAGCCCAGGGGGAGCCGACGGGTCTACGAGACGAGGAGGAGTCCGGGACTCGGAGGCGGGATGGTGAAGCGAGGGATCCTTCACCCACGGCGGCGATGGAGACTGGCAGACCCGTGGCGGGACGGTGAAGCGAGGGATCCTTCACCCACGGCGGCGATGGAGACTGGCAGACCCGTGGCGAGCTCCAAGTGGAGGGCAGAGGATGGTGGGAGGGTGGGATAACTGGAGGCTTTGCACAAGGCGCGGGCACTGGAGGCTTTGCACGAGGCGTGGGCACTGGAGGCTTTGCACGAGGCGCGGGCACTGGAGGTGGCCATCTTGGGAAGCGGCCCTGGGCAGGCGGCGGCCATCTTGTGAAGCGGCTCTGGAAAGGCGGCGGCCATCTTGTGAAGCGGCTCTGGGAAGGCGGCGGCCATCTTGTGAAGCGGCTCTGGGAAGGCGGCGGCCATCTTGTGAAGCGGCTCTGGGAAGACGACTGCCATCTTGTGAAGCGGCTCTGGGAAGGCGGCGGCCATCTTGTGAAGCGGCTCTGGGAAGGCGATGGCCATCTTGGGCAGCGGCTCGGGGAAGGCGGCGGCCATCTTGTGAAGCGGCTCTGGGAAGGCGGCGGCCATCTTGTGAAGCGGCTCTGGGAAGGCGGCGGCCATCTTGTGAAGCGGCTCTGGGAAGGCGGCGGCCATCTTGGGAAGCGGCTCGGGGAAGGCGGCGGCCATCTTGGGAAGCGGCTCGGGGAAGGCGGCGGCCATCTTGTGAAGCGGCTCTGGGAAGGCGGCGGCCATCTTGTGAAGCGCCTCTGGGAAGGCGGCGGCCATCTTGGACAGCGGCACGGGGAAGGCACATACACACATTCATTCAAGGGCTAGCACTAAATTGGACTACAACTAGTAAATATAGCAACAAAGCTCTTTCAATCAAACGCAGGATAAAACTGAATTCGTTACTATAGCAACAGCAGTGTGGCGATGCTGACGTGATTTTGTTGATTGACAGAGAAAATGAAGTTAAGTCTTTGTTAAACTTTCTTCTTATCGTTAGCGTTACCAACATTACAGAATTGTTATTTGATAGCCAAAAAATCCTAATGTAAAATACAAATTTGTATTCATGAACCGTTAGCTATTCCATTAAGCCGCTATTTTCCTCTTTGGATGTCGAAATCAAACCTAAGCCATTGTGTTTGTTCGTCGTTTCAATTAATTGTTAAAACACACTCGGGATGAATGAAACCACGCGGGCTTTTTATTAACTCGTGTGAGCAGAGCTGTCTGTATAAACAAGCGTTAGTTTTAAAGTGTCTTTAGAAAACGGGTGAAATTTATACATTCCGTCGAGTTACAGAGTTTAATTAAAGCTGCAGTCTGAGACGTTTTTATGTTCAGAATATACAAAATTACTAAGCGAGTTCACCAATAGTGTTTTAATAAGTGTTTATGTAACCCACTCAAATAATGGAGTTATGCAATTAGTAAAGGTGTCAGTGATATTTCTTTATATATATTATTGAATATGTATTTTTTTCTTTCTAATGTATAGTAATATTCAGGCATGCAAAGTAAATATATAAATATATTTTATTTGATTGTTGTCAAATTGAATTACTAATTAGAGAGGTGTGTCGATGGTTGCTGACGTCACTCATGCGCCAGCTCGTGGCGAGAGATACGAGCTGTACTTCTGCTCTCGCTTATTCATGGCCATCCTTGCATATTCTTCTTTAATTGTATGCCTGAACTTTTTATTGCATTACGTAAGTCTCAAGTACTCTTATTTTCTGTATATTTGATTTGTATGTTCTGTTATTGTAAGATGTTGTGAATGAATCATTCGGTTCGTGAAACGGACAAAGTGCATAGAGTAATAAGAGCAAACTTTTTCTGTTATGTTAGAAGAATTGTTGAACATGGTTATGGACTCGTTTTGTGAAAAATAATGTTATACTTCAAGTTATCCAAGTTAATTGTTATTAAATCAATTGGCCGACGTCACTCATGCGCCTCGCTTATTCATAGCCATCCTTGCATATTCTTCTTTAATTGTATGCCTGAACTCTTTTATTGCATTAGCGATTTGGAGTGTGCTGTGTGTGCTTGGTGGGAGTGGATGATTTCATCACGTTGCGATCTTTGGATTCGTGCCAGGAGAGACGAATTGGAGTTCACTCGAGTGAATCGCACGATTCAAGGACTCGTTCGTGAGGAGTGAACGGTTCTTCATCGTTGGTTTCGGCGAGGATTCTGTAGGCATTCGTTCATACACTTACACTAATTTGAACTGAAGCAAACACATTTCGACCTGATTCAGGAGTTACGCATTTCTTCTGATAGTTTGGACTGTCTATTTCATTTTATTTTATTTTATTCAATTGTGATATATTTGATATATTTTTGTCAACCAAGTGACAATTACACTGCATAGTGTTATAACAAAAAGAGGGCACACTGAATACAAATAACACCTGTTGAAACGTATTTCTGTGTATGTGTTTTTATTCAAGCAGTTGGTGACTGAATTGACATTTGAATCGCGAGTGCAGACACATTTCTTAAGCACAATTATTTTTTTTATACAATTCTGTGTTTAGTGTAAGACCCCGAACCCGAGGCATATATTTGGTGAGCTCAGACCTTGTAGATATTTTTCCTCCTTTTATTTATATAATTCCGGTAAACGGGTTACATTTATATTCGGACTAGTTCGGTAAGTAAGTGCCATGGAGTAGCCCCATACCTGCGTGATTCGCCGTAGACGTACCCATAAAAGTAGTTCCGGCTGCAGTGTTCTTCCGCAAGAAGCTCTGTTTATTAACCGCTAGAGCGCAAAAAGTCACGAACTGCAGCTTTAATTATTTCGCTTTGGGATTTTTGTGTTATTGAGTCTAGCATTAAATTGCGATTATATATTGCGTTCTGCTTTTTATATGAACAATTGTTTTTAAAATATTTATAATAGCCTACTCTTTTCAAATAATGCGGTTTATGCGAGGCCCTTGCGCTGCACGTGCAGAGTACACGTGAGGTCACGTGAAATCCGTGACGTCACAGTGAAGCATTCCACAGTATAAATTCATCGTCGCCTCACATTTAATCTAATCTAGTGTGATCAATTGAGTGAGAATCAGAGCAGAAAGATTATCACGTGAACAAACACTCAAAATAACTGTTTTCCAGCGCTTCATTACAGCACCAGTGTTTCTGTCTGTAATCAATGGAGCTCAAGTCTAAAAAGAGTTCAATATTAGTAGATAATACAATAAGAGCTGGAGAAAAAACATCACTGACCCTTCAGAGCAAATCCAGAGGCTTCTCCTGCAGCAGCAGCTATGGAGAACAGCCCAGCAGGTGAACAACAAGCTTGTGAAAAATTCCTTTCTCTGAAATAGTTTTGTTGCAACAATTCCTTTTTAATATATTAAATGTGTGTATGACTTTTTCTTTTTTTTTTTTTTTTTTAGAAAAACCAGCTAAACACAAGAAGAAAAGCCTTTGTGCATTCTTCAAGAAGACATGGCTTGCTGTGAAAAGCACTCGTCGAGGCAACAAAACAGCCCCTCCTCAGCTTGTGACGGACACAGATTCAGCTGATCTTCAGTGTGGTCCTTCTGATCTCGAACCAGCAGCACACTGTCATCCAGCTGATCCACAGCCAGGCCCGTCCGGTCTAGAGCCAATAACTCTACAGGATCAACCTGATCCTCTGCCATATCTGTCCAGCATCACACCGATAGACTGTGATGAAAATCCAGCTGATCCGAGCCAGCTGAAGGTATGTCTACTGTCAATTCAATTCTGTCCTGTTTTTCCCACTTTTGAGTGTTTATCTAATACCTACAAGTATGTTCGAATGTGCCTTGTAATATCTGGTGATAATTCTTAACTCTCCATTTCTGTTTTTTTTAGAAAATCAAACAAACACAAAGAAGAAGAAACGCATTCTCACACTCTTCAAAAGATTGTGGCGGGCTGTAAAATGTGCATCAACACGGAAAAAGCACAACAAAGTGGCTCCTCTTTGTGCACAGCCCGACTCCGATTCAGCTGATCCTCAGTCGGATCCAAACATTCTTGAACCTATGGCTCTGCAATATTCAGCTGATCATCGGTCAGATCCCTCTGTCCATGAAACCATGGCTCTACAAGATCTGACAGATCCACCAGAAGATCATCTGTCTTGTTCGTCTGATCCTGGTCAAGAACCGCCTGGTTTTGTACCAACATGTCTGCAGAATTCAGCTGATCATCAGTCGGATCCATCTGTCCATGAAACCATGGCTCTACAAGATCTGACTGATCCTACAGAAGATCGTCTGTCTGGTTTGCCTGATCCTGGTCAAGAACCGCCTGGTTTTGTACCAACGTGTCTGCAGGATTCAGCTGATCTTCTTCCAGGCCCGTCAGCTCTTGAGCCAGTACTCCCAAAATTTCCAGCTGCTTGCAAGCATAGACGAATCAAGGATCAAACCCGAGCAGCCTGTTTCAGCCGTCCAACTCCAGGTGAGTCTATTTCCACTTGTCTGTGTGCGTATACATGTATGTATAATTCCTCATACGGTATTCCAAACGTAAATGATAACTGTTGACAAAGTAGTATTGACTAAAAGCAATTGAAAGAATCCTTCTGTTACATGTTGACTTACGGTGAACTCTAAATCTCATACTGAGTAGGTACTACATTTGAATTTGAACGTGCTTTGTGTTCAATTTTGGGCGTAGCATTAGTTTCAAACATTGAGCATATTTATTCTCCATGTATCTGATGTGAATTGCATGTGTGTATTTATTCTAGCACTGCCACAGGGTTTCATGTCAGACTGAATCTCATATATTAACATGCTCTCTTTGTATGTTTTTGCAGTACCATTTGATGAGATTTATGAAGTGGGAGATGAGCTTGGACAAGGAGGCTTTGGCACTGTGTACGAGGGGACTTCAAAAAATCAACGCAAGAAGGTAGGAATCACCGCTTTATTCACCAAATGTATATAGAAGATATCGATCAGTGCTTAGACCAAAACATTTTTAATATCAATTTAAATAGAAATATTTGTGATCATGACTATATATGTGTGTGTATATATGTGTATAAAGTTGCAGATTCAATATAATCAGTTTACCCATTTGTAACATACTTATAATTTCATTTATTTATTCATTGATTGCATTTATTTTTTGCAGGTTGCTATCAAAATCATCCACAAGTGTGAAAGAGACCGTTATATTGAACTAGTAAGTTGACATAACTTAATGTACATAATTAAATACCAACTACATTACATTGCAAACAGAAGTGAAATGTTATATTGAACTTTTAATTACTCTTTTTCTATAATGTTAGCCTGGCTGTTCAAAGCCACTGTTTGCAGAAGTGGCTGCAAATCTGCTGCTGAAACAGGCTCCATTAAGCCCCTACATTGTGTACATGCTGGAATGGTTTGAAGAGGAGGATCGGTTCATCCTCATCCTGGAACATCCGGAACCCTGCAAGGACTTGCTCAAATTTGTGGTTAACAACATGCATTGGGCTTAACGAATTACAGACACGTAGCCTGATGTATCAAGCGGTGCTCGGGGCCAAGCACTGTCTTGACCGAGGTGTCTTTCACCGGGACATTAAGTTGAATAACTTTCTGATCAACACGACGACTAACCGAGTCCAACTAATAGACTTTGGCTGCAGTGACCTCGTCAAAAGTACAGGCTACTTGGGTGGTTTTATAGGTGAGTTGGCGTTACTATGAGGCCTAATGAGAAGTCAAACTTCTGAGTAGTGATTTAATGAAAACAAATGGACATTTGGTCAAGTTTCTGGTGACATTTGTTTGCAAATAGATTTTGTAACCTGAATATGCCTTGCTTTCATGAACAGGAGGAGTCTGCCCGCCTGAATACTACAACGACTTAAGATACAAGGCAGAGCCAACAACCGTCTGGTCTCTGGGTGTAATGATGTACACAATGATGTGCAAATGTCGACCCTTTAGAAGTCCTGAAGACATGATGCATGGCAGTCTGAGTTTTAACGTTAGAGTATCCACAGGTGAGAGAACAATCAACTACCAATAACACAGTGACATTAAGATTGTTAAACACACAAAGTGTAATACATGCTACATATTTCCATACTTGACAACGTTAGCATGTCATGGACATGAAAGAACACACATGACTAACCAATGAAAAATTTGTACAGAATTGCAGAACTTGATAAGTCGCTGCCTGACTGTTGACCCAACTAAGAGAGCGACTATTGAGGAGATCCTACAGCATAAATGGTTTCAACGAGGACAAATGTCAGGAGTAGCTCAGAGTCAGGCAGAGTGACTTAGGAGGGAAGGCAGATGATGACAGGAATCCCTCTTCTGAAAGTCCTAGAAGTGCTGTCATTCGCTCATTAAGCGGATGACCAAAACTGCACAAGCCATTCACCAGAGAGTCTCGGAGCAGCAAGCTTAGTTTAAAAAAAAAGAGCAAACTTAATGGACGAAATGAAAAACAAATTTCTAAGAAATTAACACACGAAACCAAGGAGCAAATTTTATACTGTAAAAAAGTGTGCACAAAACAGAGGAAATGAAGATGGAGAATATTATAAATTTAGCGCACAAAACAGGAATACTAATGTAGACTTTACAAAGACCGTTCCTGTCAGCTCCTCAAACTGATCTTAATATATTCAAGTTATTGAATAGGTAGAGTTACATTTTATTCAATAAAACCTCTACAAAAAAAAATCACTTGTGTAAAATTTTCTGGACCTACTGAAAAAAACAGCCTATGCCAGGCTGGGAGAAATGAACAGTGTTGACATAGTTTAAACACTACATGGTGATAAAATTACACTGCTGTTATTTTTAAGACGGTGTCATTGTGAAATTTAACCCAAAGAGGTGTAAAAACAAAAAAGCCACACCTCCACTTACTATGTCCGCCATTTTATTTCACTTGAAGACGAAGAAAAAGCAGATAAATCAGGTTCTCACATGGTATAGCTAAAATAAGTGTTATTTTTATACACATGCACAGGAGTATATGTCGTGTAAGTCACATTTGATCAATTTGTGACTTTAAGATAAATCGGGACCACATTGTACTAATAACGTTACCTCAGTAAGGTTCATTCAAATTGTGGATGCGGTCTAAACTAGGTCTCTAATTACGTGTCCGTGGATTTCCTAAATGAAGGAGCGTATTAATAAATACTGAGTTCATACAAACCCTAAATCGTGAAGCGTGGGCGCCATCTTACACATTGACCAGCTTTATAAAACATTTTAGCTAGTCGCTAGAAATGCTTGCCGTTTTGTTAAATATAGTCTGTGGAACAACGTATAAATGCACTGTATAGTGCTAACGTTAGATTAACAAAAGTACGTTTATTTCGAGGGGTGCTGCAGACCTGGCTTTTTAATGTTTATTTTTATGAGTTAACGTTAGCTGTAGATACTATAGGCATTTTTGTGTTAGCTTGACTGACTGGGATTATCCTGTGAGAGTGTTTCATTCTGAAGAAATGCTGGTTCAAGTGGAGTCTAAAGGAACCCAAACTGGATCCGAATACCAGTGAAAATGGCGGTTTTGACTTCTGTGAATTCATTAAGGAAGGTACATTTTTCACTTTTAGAGTAATTTTATTCTTAGTGTTATTTACGTTGAAGTTAACTATTATTACTCATATATAAAAAAGCCATAATAATCATAATATCCGTAACTTTCTTTTTAAATCAGATATTCAGTATATTATAAATGGACTTAATCCCAAATAAAATTGTGATCGCACTAAAGTGGTGTTTTAATTATGGTACTTTCTACCTCTAAGTTTCAACAAAGCTCAACTTACGCATGGAGCCAATTTGATCCTAAAGACTTTGCAGGAGTTGATGTTGATGCTGATATTTTTGATGAGCTTGTGAGAACATCTAAGGTGTCCTTCAGACTTTTAGACGGTGATAAAGCCGGTAAGAAGCTGGTAAACATCCTTGTGGCTGATATGGTAGAGAAGTATGGGTAAGTTAGCAATAAAATCAAACACTACACTGTAAAAAAAAATCCGTAAAAATACAGTAAAAACGTCTGTTTTCATTTGAAGGAATTTTCCGTATTTTTAGTGTTTTCCGTAATTTTTAATGACGCGTTGCATTGTGGGTGCAAGATCCTTGTGACGCGAAACGCGTGCGTGAGAGGCAAGCGCCATTAACACATTTCATTCAAATTCGGAGAAGGTTTAGATTAACGCCTCTGAGGTAAAATTTACGTTTAAGGTTTTTTTTTATTATTATTTAAATCTTTAGTAACGCCAATAATGTATTTAGGTGCTGTCTTATTAGTTTTAGACCCGTTTAGTTAATGTTGTGCTTGTCCTCGTTCAGTGATTTGAATCCAGTTTTGATTTAATTGCTATTTGTGGATATAATGAAGATATATGTGACTGTGCCCTTATGTTTTAGTTTTATTCGATTTAATTTATTGTGTGCCCAAGAAAACAAACCGTTTACTTAATCGGGATAAGGTTTAACGCCCTGAGGTAAATATCTTTGCATTTAGTTTTTGTTCTTTTTTAATTTATACAACACAACTTGTTTTAGTAACGCTGCTATTGTATTTAAGGTGCTAGTTATATCTTATTCGTTTGTTGTAGTTTATGTAGTTTTGTATTATTACAAGCCTGGCACATTTTAATAAAGTTGTGGCACATTGATAAAAATGTTGAGAAAATAAAAAAGGCTGTCACTTCACCACACTAGTAATGAAGTGTGTCAGGGATCAGGGTCAGGTACTTTTTTTTTTTTCTTCTCTTAACCGGTCTTAATTTGGCCATTCAGTTAAAATCGTTTTTTTTTTTTTTTTTTTTTTTTTTTTAAATGAAGCGCTGTCTTGGTGCGAGACTTAAAAGTAACTTTGTATTAGTCATGTTGGCTTGCAGTGTTTGTGAATTTAAATGCGTTTCATTATCACAATATCTAAAGCACTGCAGAACCCACAGACATGTACACAATGTTTTTTTTTCGTGTGGCCATAAAGACTGTGGAAGAAAGTTTTCCTCATTCAGTTGCTTGCCGTTCATATGTCACGAACACATCCAGACAGACAAACATGGAACCGGAACGTGTCTGTGCAATTAAAGTGTTCAATGAATTTTTGCAGCACAGAGTATGCAGATATTAAAGGGCTTGTGTCTCACTTAAGTGGCCACATACAAGAGGGGCTGACTATAACTTGTCCCTTTTATGGGTGTTCCAAGACTTTTAATGTAAAGACATCCTTTTCATCACATATTTCCAGATATCATAGAAGCTGGAATGTCACCCACATTTCACCTGTTCATCTATGTGAGGTTGCAGTACAGTCATCTTCAGGTGAGGAAGCACATGTTTCCGATAGTGTACCTGATGAAATTGATGTGACTGATGCAGACCCAAGGAAGGATGAAGTGCAAGATGCTTACACAGAGAATTTAGCTCTGTTTTACTTGGCTTTGGAGGCAAAGCATTTAGTCCCAGTCTCCACAATCACAGAGATGGCAAATGAAATGAAGACTCTTCAAGGTATTCAACAAGAATACACAATGAATGTGCTGTCGAAAGACCTTGAAAAATATGGTGTTTCTGCAGAGTTGTTAAGATGTCTTGGGAAAGTGCATATGAGCAGAGTCCTATGCACAAGTCCTATGCACAAGGCCTTAGATGCTAAAGCCTCAGTTTATTGCTAAAAGAGGGCAGTGCAACTCAGCAGTGCTGTAAGCATCTTCATGATGAGGATGGTACACTGTGTGATTTCATTGATGGCCATGTCATTAGATCTAATGCTATGTTGGCGTCAGACCAAGACTCTTTAAAGGTGATGCTTTTTCAAGACTCCTTTGAGATTGCTAATCCACTCGGATCTGCCAAACAAAAGCACAAAATTTTAGCTGTCTACTTCACACTTGCAAACTTTCATCCACACAACCGTTCAACTGTGGATCAAATACAGTTGGTACTTCTATGTTCAGAAAAAGACTGCAAATACTTTGGTGTGGATAAAGTTTTCACTAAGGTAGTGTCAGACCTGAGTGAGCTGGAAACCAAAGGCATATCTTTTGAGGGAAAGTTGTATAGGGGAACTGTTGCATGCATAATGGGAGATAATTTGGGCTCCCACATGATTGGTGGGTTTACAGAAAATTTCAGCTCTGCTGAGTTTTTCTGTAGATACTGTCTAATGACAAGAGATGAATTCATCTCCAACCTCTCACAGTTGTCACTCTGAGAGATCCCGCTGCTTATAAGGAGTCTGTGCAGTACTTGGAAAGACACCCTGAAATGACCATGCACCATGGCATTGTAGTATTATACCTTTTGTTAATTATGATAATTATGAATTAACACTTGAATTCGCTCTTAATTCAAGTTTGGGGAATTGAATCTTAAAAGATTCACGTTAGTATGTAATTCAAATATACCTTTAAATCACCTAATACGTCCAGCGTTTTAGGGCAATTTAAATGTATGTTACCAATATGAATTTACTCTGTGATCAGCAAAATAAATCAATTGGACTTTCCTCTTTTATCCGATTTTAGCTTTACCTCGAGCAGGTAGCAACGGATCTGGGCATGAGTTTAACTTTCCAGTCACATAACACACAAACAAGAATTCGTAATAATGAAACAAAATTTATTAAACAGTACCTACTAATTGACAAGACTACACTGAGAAGACTAACATACACACACACACACACACACACACACACACACACACACACGTACACATTCATACACATATTCACGGGTTGGAAGGGAAGATGGATAATTGTCTGTCCAAAGTCTGTTAGCTAGTTCTGAGATTGCACTAAGAGCACCAACAAAGCAAAGTTAGGGTTTAGCTTTGCTTATATGTGTCTGCGCCGATTCAGTAAAGAGATGAAAAGGTAGTTTTACCACTCAGCTTGTCTGGAGAAATCCCGGCTTGCTGATTGGTCAGGCTCGTCCGTGGGATGACGTGGTCGGGCTTTCCCGGGCCGTTTGAATGAAGTCTCTCTAGCTTGGTGGTTCGCTTTGGATGAACCGGGTTGGTTACGGAAAGGGCAGTGAGTGTCCGTGGAGTGATGTAACGGAGCGGACCGGAGTCGAGGGTATCGGGTCGTTCTCGTTGGGAGTCTTCTAACTTCTCCAAGTTCCAAAGTTTCTCCGTTTCCTTGGCGATTCCTGCAGTGACCCGAATTCCCCTGCGACTCCTGGTGGTTCCGAAACTTTCTTCTCGACTCGACTCATTGAGGGAGCTCTGTTCCTGCGTTTTGAGGTGCAAGTTTTGGGCCGTGCCCTGGGCAGTTGTCCAATCCCGAGGTCGAAGGGGCGTGTCCACGCCTGCTTTCGACTCCGGTTTCGTGCATACTTTATCCCAGTTAGAACTGACATTCTGCACTTCTGTTTCTTATCGAAAGTTTATAAATAGGATACACTGTTGTGCATTTTAACAAACACACCTATTCATTCACCACGATATTGGAAACATCATCAGCTTCAACTTGACACCAAACATGCATTATCTAGTGCTTATGGAACGCTATCTGTTAGCGGATTATTTGAAGATTACACAGCGGTTTCTACATACATCCCAAAACATTTATTGAACAGTCATTTGCAAATGAACCTATATTTGTTTGAAAGGAAGGCATTTAGATTGTTCGTTTAGTAGTTTTATGTGTGTCCTGGCAGTTCCTTTGTTGTAGCAAAAAGGAAAAGGCGCGCTTTTAAGGAATGTGTGTTGGGACAGAGCGAAACTCCCTGGGGGGGTTGAAAGTGTAAGGTTGTCCTGAACACACGTTGATTCACGGCGGGAGTCTCATCACCTTTTGACTTGGTGGCTTGGTAGAACTGGTCCCAGGTCAGTGCGCCGAACGGGTTATCGGACTGTCGACCAGATGTTGCATTTCAATCATCCCAATCTTGATGTGGGTACGTTCGGATTGGCCGAGCTCACTGCAGCGACAGTCTCTGGAAAACGTTTGGCAGACTTTGTGGCGCTCTGCATCGCTCTGCGGACCATCTTGATTGCCTTTATGGTCCAGGGTGCGGAGGACGCGCGGTTTTACGACCTGGTTCTAGAGCGATTCCCCCTTTTATGGTTCGTGTCTGTTCATCAAGGCCCCACAGCATTAAAGGCAACAGTGTTTTTAACAAACTGTCTAACTTCCATGTCTGTCAGCCTGGATTACCGCCCTGCCCTAGCACATGACCTGTTTGAGGGTGTTGTCGATTATGATCTAGCAATGTGCTTGCAGTATTTGATTAAAACAAAAAAGTGGTTCACTTATGACTCGCTTAATGATAGACTCAGATTGTTTCCTGGTGAAAGCAGAAACGAGCCAAATGATGTACTCAACAAAGGAATAAAGCTCGGAGGCCATGCAGCCCAAAACAGGTGGCTTCTGAGGTTTTTGCCTCTTCTGGTGCATGACAAAATTGCAGATGCTGATGATGCTGTCTGGCAGCTTGTCTTACTACTCAGGAGTTGGTAGAATTTGTGCACCTAGACTTTCAGAGTCTCAGATTGCTTACATGAAAGTGCTGATCGAAGAATATGTGGAAATGAGACAACGGTTATTTCCACATATAAATCTCAGACCAAAACACCACTATCTACACCACTATGCTGACTTGACTTTACAGTTTGGTCCACTCATACATACTTGGACCATGCGCTATGAAAGTAAGCACAGCTATTTCAAAAGGTGCATCAGGTCAAGTAAAAACTTAAAAATGTGACAAAGTCCTTGGCTTATAGACACCAGTTGCTTCAGGCATATCAGGGTCATGGCAGTTTCTTTAGCCCACAAGTTGAACTTTCGTGCTCCACTACTTTTTATCCAGAGCTCTATGATAGAGGAATAAGAAAAGTAGTTACAGACTTTGGACTTACCTCGTTTAACTCCGTTATCACAGAAAAGTCCAAGTTAAAGGCACTACATACGCAAACGTTATGCATGTCTTACTAAAGTACACCAAGGGACAGCTAGAGTTAGGGCAAATAGCTAGCATTTTTATCAAGAGTGAAGCTATTGTCCTACTTCTGCTGCGACTAAAAACTGTCAGTTGGGTGCCTGAGCTTGGAGTGTTCGAAAAAAATCTTGACAAGCTCAGTGACTACAGTCCACTTGCTTTTACCACAGAGGCGCAAAGTTACTTCTCCCGCTTGAACATATGCCACTATGGAGCTTGTGAAAGAAATGGTTCAGAAGGCTATTGGAGTAAATGGTGTAGATGACCTAAGCTTTGTAAAGATTGAGGACGTCGATGGAATTCTGCCACCCATACAGTGCAGAAGGCTGATTCAAGCTTTCTGTTCAGGTAAATTTAAAAATTCAAAAGCTAATCTAGATTTGTTAGCAAATGTTTGGTGTTTTTTAATGCGATAGTCAGATTGATAGTTTGACTACAACAATACTAATCTTTTTGCACAGCTTCAATAAACTATGCTGTATGGGTTTTAAACATTTTTAAATGTCAAGGGACCCCCATTCTAAAATCTGAAAGGCATTTATACGTTTTTGTTTTGTTGTTTTAATTAGTATTATAAATAGCTCCTAAATCAATTTTGATTTATTTTTTTGGAATTGATGAGAGTAAGTGTAAGGGACCGAGAGGTCACGGCAAATAACAATTCACAAGCCCAACGTTCCACAATTGAGGATTTTATTGATGTTTAGGGGAAACCAAGCCATGAGGAGACAAAAACAACCCATAACTAATTCAAATAAAGAAAACTTAACAGACCAGGAGCACAAACCTTATCAGTGGCGTGGCATGGCAGAGACCCCCCCCTTCCACTCAAACAAATTCAGCTTATAAAGCAGCAGGTAAAACTATGGCTAATTACACAGGGGAGGAAACAAACAATTAAACTTAACCAAACCCATATCATGCTATAAATAAGTGGTTTTAACAAATAAACACTTATAAACAAACCACAAAAACTCAAACAACAAAATTATCCTAGCAAAACAAACACAAATTAAATCAAACAGCAAAATAGTCCATTTCAAAACTCCCAGGTCCGCTCCGTAGTTGGTTTGCCCGGTGGAACCAAAATCAAATAAGTTTGTGTCCCCCGCCCAGCCTCAGATCTTTGACGGACCGGATCGCGCTCCCCCCAGCAGTCTCATCTCCCGGTAAACTCAATTCAAAAGAAATATTTGTTAAGAAAATTGGGAAAAGGTGTGCACTGTAACTAATTTATGGGCCCTATAAATCAGTGACATGCAAAAATAAACTAAATAAAAGACATTCGAAATTTAAATGCTGTGTGTGTGTGATTACTGCAACTAAACTGGTGTAAAAAAGTGCATGAATATTTATTGGTGCATGTGTGAGCATTTGAGCTACAAATGCGCGCTGATGTTGTGTTTAAGCTCAAATACCCACACTTGTGCGGCCGACGCCTTAGGCCGTCACAGTAAGCAATCTTTTTTAGTGTCAATATGCTTTGTCTTTTGATGTTATGCAAACACCTAAACTTTTTTTTTTTAATGACAAAAATATCACAATTTAATTTTTTACAATTTGATCAGAAAACCCTCCTAGCATTCCTTGCGGCCCCCAGTAGGTCTGAAATCCCAAGCTATAATCACTGTTTCCATCTTAAGCTTTCATCTGCCTTTAATTGTTGTTCATGTTAGCATATTAGTTGTTGTTGTTAATTACTAAATGTCAAAGTTTGTTGTGTAAATTTGATTAGAGAAAATAAAGTCATTAATCACTTGAGACCCATGTCGTCTTAAACACATAAAAGCTTTGTTCGTCCTCTTAACAATTTTATGCGGTCCACTGTGCTTTTTGTCCAAATGGCATGAGACTCTGTAGAGACGTCAACACTTTCTAGATCTAGAAGAAAAAAAAATTGGAATATGGATTGAAAGTCAGGCTCGATGTTCATGCCAATTGTGTAACTGTTAATTTTTGTTCTCTTGCAGTTAGTAACTGAAATGTAGATTTAAATTTGGTAAATGATGAAAAACAGATGATTGAAATAGATCAATTCTAAAGACTCCAACTTTTATATTTGTGACATCTTCTGGTTTGATTCTAATCACAATGTATTAATACTAAAAAAACTACAAAATATGCTAAACTACTAAATTTCTGTTACAATTCTAATTTCGTAATATGCAGATTGAACAAAAAAAACTGGTTGGTCAAATAGTAAATAGTAGAGCTTTTCAACCATCTAGTTATTTTTTACTTTTAAAGCTGCATTTTCCAAAAATCCTCATGAATAAAATGTAAAACATGGGTCTTTTTATAAATGTAATTATGTAAAAAGCTGCATAGTGCATGTGGAGTTTATAGACAGTGTTTTTTATAAAATTTTGTTGCCTGGGGTCTCTAGAAACCCAAAGACCTTGAGTGTAACTTCCAAACAAAGCTTTTGCGAGTTTGGATGCTATGGGGTAAGTGATAAATGACAACATTTTGATTTTGGGGTGAAGTAACCAATTAATGTCTTTTGCTTATGTTGTTGTTGTTTTTCGTTGTATACTGTATGTTATGCTTAGGTTCACAAGCTGTACTTGGCCCTGATTCTACACCACATCAAGTGCAGTCCCAAACACCATCTCTCACACCTAGCTCTGTTGAGTGTTCAACATTCCATGAGGAATATGTTGTACCATGGCATAAAATGCCCTCAAAACTTATGCTTGCCTTAAGTGAAAAGAAGAGACCAAAACCTAGTGAGAGAAGAGAACTAGTTCGCATAGTGATGGATGATTTCCTCAACAATGGTCATAGAAGGCCCGGAAGAGCAAAGCTGCGCACGTTGCAAAGCAGATTGTAGATAAATATCCCTGTTCTTTTCAAGACAGAGAGCTCAGTGGAACAAAAGTTGTTGGAACAGGATATGATGCTCTCCTTATACAGCTAGAAAACCGAGTTGAAAATATTCAGAGACCCTTAACCTTCAGATTAAAGCACCCATCAGAGGATGAAGATGCAGTGAGCAGAAAGTTCACACATTCAGATCGCTATGGATGTATGGAATGGCAGCCTGCTATTGAGGGTCCAGATGAACCAAAATCTAAACAAGATCGATTAAAAAGTGCCTTCATAACCCATGATCTTCAGGAGTCCTGCGTTCAAAAATTGATGGGTGAAACATATAGCATCCAACGTTCAACCATCATCAAACGAAGCACTGTAAATGCATTACTGGAAGAGTGGCCTTTCCTTTTCGAAGCTGATCACCTGTTTGATCACACATGTACCCTCCTGGCTTTCCGGTGCAAATGAAGCTGGCCGAGGAATTATCAAAAAAGGAAAACCCTGAAAGACTTCCTTAATTCAAAAGGGATGAAGATTGAACACTGCGATCCAGTCCAGCTGATCTCTGGTGTTGCCAAAGGAAAACCCTGAACATCTTTACTGTCAAAATGAAGTAAGTTCTGTTTGTTTTAACTGTTATTTATTGTTTATAAACCACAGATAATCTATTATGTTCTGTATTAATAAATGTATTTACCATCTCCCCATGCTGTTGTTAAAAGTACAAACGAGAGAGCCTACTTTGTCAGTTATATTATTGGGTATACTGTTTGTAAATTCACATTAGGGAGCCGTGAAACTTTATGTACTGTAATGTAACAGACAACCATTAGCAATGGTTAATTGTTTTCCATGCCTCTCTGTAACATTATGACTATGGTCACAACGATCATCACTGAGCACTCACACAGAAGCACATGGAAACGGTTGAATGTTTATTGATAGAAGTTGTTTGTTGATCCTAATATATTTGCACATAGACAGATCTGCTGATAGATCTGACTTTCAAATACTATCATGTGCTGCTTTCTGAGAGATCAGTGAAGAACATGAAGCAATGGTCATTGTGGCCAATCACAGTCATATCTGTTAAACGCATGTATATGATGGCCAATCAAGAGTGTTTAAGAATTGGCTCAACTGCGCTCATTTTCTGTACTGACTGGTACAAAAGTCTGTACTATCAACAACACTATCTTCACATTAGTTTATTGACTGGTCTGACTGAGTAGCTGGACACATTTGATTGGTTTCTCTCCAGACTCTTGTGCTGTAATGAAAATTTAGGTTATAGCCATTATGCTTATTGTACTATATATATATATATATATATATATATATATATATATATATATATATATATATATATATATATATATATATATATGCACAAGTCAGAGAGTAATCTTTTCAAAAGTGAAAAACACAGACAACAAAATTAATAAATGGATAAACATTTTGGGTAAAATATTATTTAGGTTACTAGTCATTTATCATAAGTATGTGAAAGGGAAACATTGAAAATGTTTCATGACATTCATAGAGTTTTCCTCCCCTACCAATGACAGGACTTGATTGCAGCTGGACAGGGAATCCCGAGCACCCCCTGTATTCTGATCATGGGTTTGTATTTTGTATATTATTATTTGTTTGCTATTGACAACAAATAAATCCTTAATTTCATTTGTTAAATGTGGATTTTAAAGGTTAAATTACATACAGATGACTTAAAGAAAAAAAGTCAAACTTAGTTTAAGTAGCCTTTTATATTTTTATTTTAAATATCTGTTTGCTATTTGTTTAAGGTGATGGACGATTTAAGATTTCTGTGGATCAGGAAATTATCAACGACCACATCCTCTCTCCCATTGTGGCCCTAAGCTACACATTCTCTTTGTTTTATGTTTTGAATGTCAAATACACGAAAGAGATGGCACTTTCTCTCGAATTTATTCAGAGGTAAGCCATGCATGCAATGTTGAGAATAGAGAAAGGGTAACAAACTTAGCACCTGGAGGGCTGCAGCGCCCTGCAGAGTTTTATTCCAACCCTGCTTCAGCATACATGCCATGTTGTTTTCAAATAGGCCTGAAGGACTTGATTGGTTGGATCAGTGAGCTCCGGCCCTTCAGGAGCTGAGTTTGACACCCCTGTTATAGCGTATGCTGTTGTATTGTGAAAGATATTGAATCTTGCTCCAGGGTTAAATCTTAATCATTAAGCATGGCAATTGACCATTTAATCCGTGCTCAAACATTGTCATGTTTCACCCAAAAGTTAGATGTTTGTCATTCAACGTTGTTCCAATCCAGTACTGCAAAAGATATTTTGATGGTGTGTTTTGATATTTGAAAGTGTCTTTCCTTTGCATGCAACTGTTTGGTTACACACATTCTTCAATATACATTTTCAAAAGAAGAACAAAACTCTTTTTTTTTATGTCCTCACAATGCAAAAAGCATTCAAAACACCTACAGAGAGCATGAAGTCTAGTGCACTGTTTTTGCTCTTTCGACAACAAAAATTCCAAACCCAGCCACAGCACTGTTTTTCTGTTCTGAATGAATCAGCCGTTTAATCACTTCAATCACTATGAATCGCTTATTAAAGGAGACTTACTGCCACCTACTACCTATTTCACATTTACAGTACCTTTTATTTAAATCATTTTAAATGTCAGATTACAATGTTATTAGTATCGCATGTATGTGTTGTAAAATTAGGCCTTTGTAAATTGAAATTAAAAATATGCAGATTTATGTACTTTATATACTTTAAATGTATGCATCGTTTTTATGTAAAATGTCTTACATTAGGTTAATTAAGATTCTATATAGGTTGTATCAAACGAAAAGATTTGTACTACAAAATTAGAACTGGACTAAATGTTTGTTGTTTACACCTGAATGTAATATTAGAATAATTTGAACATTTTGATGTGTACTTTATCCAATTGAACTTAATTGGGCAAAACATTTTTACTCAATTCTAAACCTTGTCTGCGTTTTACTTATGTCATTCATTTCTTTACCTGCAAAGTTAAATGAGTATTAATTTCTTTCAGAGTTTTGCTGAGATAAAGGGAAAAAAACATCAAATTCCTCCAAGACTGCTGAAATTCTTGTATGAGCTGAATGACTTTGAAAATCCATGGAAGGTGTAAGCTTTTACCAAACCTAGCTTGAACTGGATTGCTACTAGCACAAACTGGCACAGACAGATGGAACCCTGTGTCCTACCTCATGCACTTCTCTCTTAAATGCAAAGCATTTCAGAATGCTTGTAAATGTATAAAATTCATGTTGTGAACAATGTTGCATCGTTTTAATTCTGTCATTTAATCTTAAAAAATAGTAAAAGTACTTTTTAATAGTGTTCTATACTTTTGGTATATGAATTTTACTCATTTTAAAAACCTACAAGCCTGTTTTTATTCCATTTATTTAACAGTGGTTTTGACTGGTTCAACTATTACAATGTAAAAGTTTTTGACAGTGCAGCGGTAATACTGCATACATGCACTATTGTCTTTTGCTGTTCAAAGAAGGAAAGAAAACGCGTATACAAGTAATTTGTGCATGAGATTTTTTTAAAACCTGCACAATTTTTTTACATTTTTTAGTTGGTTTTGCTTTTTTGCTTGGTTTTTACTTATGGGGCTTAACTTTTTGGCAGTACTACAATAATATTCAATACACTCAAGTGCTGTTACAACGCAAGCATTTTCTGCAATGACGATACACATTGTTCTTTCTGCAGTTAACTTTTGTTTTGTGTGTGTGTATACGTGCATGTGATGATCTGCAGTCCTGTGTTTGTTTTCCTGTTGTTGTGTTTTTTTTTTGTTTGTTTTTTTTTTTTTAATAGAGCTTAACTTTTTGAAGGTACCACACTAATATGGTGGTATTTTAATGTTGCTGACTTGCTTGTAGGAATGTTATTTGAATATTGTGTTTTTAAAATTATTGTATTGCAGTTTGATGCATGTATTGTCATATGTAACACAAAAGCTATTGATTACATTTAATGTTTATGTCACCAAGCCAGCAGAGGGAGCTCTTACCTCTGGGTGATCTGCGATCACTCCCTCTGCTGCTACTTCCTGTTAGAACACTATAAATGTTGTAGCAGGCCCCTCACCTGCAGGTTGCATTGTTCGCCTGTATTATTGTTAGATTGTTGTTTCCCGAGTTTCTTTAGTCTTAGATTCCTTGGTTTTGACCCTGCCTGTCTTCTGTTGTTCTGATTGTTTGCTGCCTGACCTGACCTTTGCCTGTTTTTGGATTTTGTTATTGCCTTGCCTCTGATACTCCTGTTTGCCCTGATTGACGCCTGCCTGCTTTGACCATGCTTTCGTTTAATAAAAGCCTGCAATTGGATCCTGTTGGGAAAATCTTCGTTGTTTCCCTCCCAGGTTCAGGTCTGTCAATGATGAGATTTACTTTTAAATTTACTATCTTAATTAGTTTAATAAAGTCAGAATAATTGAGACTGAGCTCAGGATACAGAACAACAGCATTAAAGGCATGCAGGGCAGTCCTGTATGATCACACTACATTTCACACAATATTTATATCCTTGCGTCTTCCTCCCACTCAGTGTGTCCTTCACAGAACCAGGTGCAGTTGTTTCTTCTCGACCAGTAGATGGGCTCAGCAGTCTCCACATCTTGTTTCTGTAGATAAGACATTTTGCACAGCACATACACATAATATCAAGTAGAAAAACTCAGAGCCTTTATGAGGCCTGGGCACAGTGCTTCTATTGAGTAAAACCTGTAAAACATAAATCCTTTAAAGCGTAAATCCACAATTCCTCTCTTGATCTCTTTGAAAGAGATCACAACCTTTGCTCCACTTCTTCCTCACAGTGAATCACCTGGCATAGGTCAAATTCCCACAGGCCATTTTTTCCTTTTTCCCTTACCAGAGTTAGTTTTGCTCCTCCCCAACCCCCTATGACATTTCTTTTGTGTCTGCCTTGAGTCACTCCCTCTCTTGTTCCATTCCACAGTATCAACGTTATTATTATTACAACAATTCCCACCCCCAACATATGACCACCTTGTTAATATTATCCCTCATGATTTAGCCCCAGAATTATTATCTGAACGTCACTGTTGCAAAATACCTTCTCTAAAATCTGCCTTACCTTGTTAAATTCCAATTGGTCGAGTCCACAACCTATTTTTGGGGCAGCTAATACCGCACTTGGTCTTCCTGACACTTTTGTTTTAGTGCTTTTAGACTCTTTTCTAAGTTTTCATAGGTGGGCAGGTCCCTGCTCCACCACTTAGTTACCAAATGGTATATAACTTTTTCCCGTGTATTGTCTTCACACAGTCTCCTGGCTCCGATATGGTTTTGTTCAATTGTTCCACACCGTATTTTTCTCTGATTTGTTTTGCTACTCCGGCCCCTAACCCGTAGTCTGCTCCAATACAATGTGTGATTGGAATGTGTTCTGGGATTTCTAGTAAATCCCTTGCCTTAATAATACTTTAAAATTCTTATGTTTCAGTTGTGGTAGTTGGAGGCTGATTTCCTCAGTGTCTTGTTGTTTGTCTCCTTCTCGGGTTGGCCTGTTGCTGTTTCCCGTCTCCCGTCTCTTCTCCCTCTCTCTGACCTTCTCGAAGGTCAGCTCGAACTGTTGTCAGAGGCCTGCTAGGGGCAGAACAGAAACAGCAAGCAGACAGGTGAAACCATGTGTTACCCTTTCCAGCCAACTGCACGCAGTGCGAGGTTCGCGCAGTTATTTTCATGGGCTCTGACCACCTGGGGGCAGACCATTTTTGTTTCATGTGTTTCAGCCTCACCCACTGCTCGTCAGGTCCTCTTTTCGTGTCCAATTCCTGTTGCTCTATTTCAGGCCAAAACTTCTGTGGGGAAAATGTGTTAATAACAGCTCTTACTTTTTGTTGGTAGGCCTTAGGTGTATCAGTGTACCCATCCCCAGGCATTGGGGCCCAGGGGCCAGGAAATTGGCGTCCAGTGGATAATTCAAAAGGAGTAAATCCAGTGGTTCTGTTTCTTGAACATCTCACAGACATTAAGGCTATTGGTAATGCTTCTACCCAATTCAGAGAAGTGCTTGTACAGATTTTGGCTATTTTGTTTTTAGGGTCTGGTTCAGTCGTTCAACTTTACCTTGGCTTTGAGGATGGTAGACTGCTCCATATGAGTGCTTCAATCCTAGAGCTGACTCTACTTGGTTCAGATGCTCATTTTTAAAGTGTGTACCATTGTCTGACCTTATGACTTTGGGGAACCCATGTGTAGGTATGTAGTGATTGATGAGGCATTTTATCACTGACATTGCATCCTCCCTGGCACATGAGTAAGCTTCGGGCCATCCTGTGAAACTGTCCACCATGACCAGTAAGTATCTCTTTTTGTGGACAGGATTTATCAAGTCTGTGAAGTCAATCACAGTCATGTACCCAGGGCCTCTATCCGTGGGGAAGTGGCCAGGCAACGGATGTGTGGTGGGCTTGACATTATATTCACTGCAGGTCTGACATTCAGCAATAGTGTTACTGATCATGTGTGGTAGAAATGGATGCCACCACCCCTTTATCCTTTTGGGTCATATCTTTTGAATTACTATGTGCTAGTGAGACAGCGACTCTAGCTGGCAACACAGGGCTTCCTTCTGGACCTCTCCACAGTCCCGAGGCTGTTTTTGTTCCCCTTTTGGTAACCAGGTAGTTTTGTTCTTCTGGGAGGATGCAGCTTGCTCTCTAATTATGAACTCTTCTGTTAAGGCTGGGTCTAAATTCAACACCTCATCTTGTGCTCTGACCATCATCTGTAATGGCACGTAGCCAGCTGCCTGCTTTGCTGCTTTGTCTGAGGCTGCATTTCCTACAGATACAAAATCTGTGCCATTAGTGTGTGCTGAGCACTTTACTATGGCCACCTCCTTTGGTAGTACTATAGCTTCTAGCAGTTGAGAGGCTTCTTCTGCATGTTTGATTGGCTTCCCTGTTGATGTCACAAATCCCACTTTGGCCCACCCTTGCAGCTCAACTGTAGCTGCCCCTACTGAATAGGCAGAATCTGAATATATGTTCACCCTTTTACCACTTCCCTTTGCAATGCTGATGTTAAAGCTAATAATTCAGCTCTTTGAGCTGATGGTTTAGTTGACAACTTCTGTTGGACTGTTACTGTCAGGTCATCTCCTCCCTACACTGGACACCACTGCATACCCAGCAGAAAGAGTACCCTGATAATTTCTGAAACAACATCCATCACAAAACAAGGTCACGTCTGGTGATGACAGTGGCCTGCTACTCATACCCTCTCCTCATCTTGCTGTCTTTTTCTACCCTTTCCTCACACATGTGGGGCTCTCCATCCACCACTAATTCTGCCATATTTATGCCCTTGTGTTCATGTACAATGTTTGGTGCAGTCAATATTTTGATCAATTTGTTTTGCCTTTGTGCAGAGAATGTGAACGAGGAGGAGGTAATGAATGCTACCAGTGAGTGGTTTGATAGAATTATCAATTGGTGTCCCATTACCACATGATTGGTTTTTTCGATCATTTTAGCTACGCCAGCAGCAAATTGAGCACAAGGGGCTTGTTTCTGTTCAACCACGTCCAATGGAGCACTCACATAACTCAACACTCGTCGTTGTTGAAATTGTTTCTGGTAGAGCACATCACTCACAGTTTTGCCCGTGGTTGTCACATCTAAATGGAAAGGTTGGCCATAGTCTGGGGTTTGTAGAGTAGCAGCCTTTGCCATGTCGCCTTTTAGGGTAATGAAGGCCTGTTCAGCCTCTGTTGTCCAATTCAATTCACCCTTACTGTTTTTCATTCCAATTTCCTTCACTAAAGCTCTCAGAAAAGCTGTTATTTCAGTGTAATTCACAATATACTGTCTGCTGTAACCTATTAGGCCCAGAAAAGACAACATATCTTTCACATTTTTGGGTTTTGGGTGGTTTAGTATGGCTTGTTTGGTGTCATTTGTCATAGAGGTTCCCTGCCGACCCACTAATCGTCCTAGAAAAGTGACCTCTGGCCTGCAGACTTGCAACTTTTGTTTGCTTGCCTTCAACCCTACCTCAGCCAGAAGTGACAGCTCCCTCTCTGTGTCTGTCAGACAGGTGGCAGCAGATGTAGATGCAATGAGCAAATCATCCACATATTGAACCACAATTGTGTTGGTATCGACTGTCAGATTGTCCAGCAGCTTTCTTAGCTCTTGGTTGAAAATGCCAGGGCTCAAAATGAAGCCTTGTGGTAATCTGGTGTAAGTGTACTTCCGGCCGTTGTATGTGAAGGCAAACACGTCCCTACTCTGCTCTGCTAAAGGTATACAGAAAAATGCATTTGCCAGTTCTATACAGGAGAAGTGGGTGTGTTCTGGGGTCAATCTGGTTAAAATGGTGTAAGGATTTGGAGTGGGCAGTGGTGTAGTCAGAACCCTCTCATTTATTTTTCTCAGGTCATGGACCGTTCTATATTTCCCTGTGGAGTGTTTAATGACAGGCAGTATTGGGGTGTTCCACTCAGAGGTGGTCTCACACAGCACTCCCTTGTTCAATAGACTCTGAATGGGGGGGCAATACCAGTCATGGCCTCACAATTATTTCTATACTGTTTCTCCTTTACCACTGTTGTTTTGTCTATTTCAAAAGACACTGGCTGAATATCACAATAACCCACATCCTCACTTCCTGTTGACCATAACTTTTCTGGCAGGTTGGCTAGCATCTTTTAGTCTTTTTACCATGGGGCCTAAGGCCTTGGCTCCATGGTGTTTACTGATCATTAAGGAGATGTGTGGTACAGAGACAGTTTTCATTTCAAACCAGTCATATTGTTCCTCACTTAACCTTACTTCCACAGCTACCCCTTCCTTTCCAATGTCGATGACTGAGCCTTTCAGGTTGGTATGTTTTTGATCTACATATTGGCTAAACTCTGTTGCATAAACCTCATCATTGCTTTTGTCATAGTATAGAGTACAGTGTAATGGGTCAGAAACTGGCAGGAAGTGTCTCAACAGGTCTGGTCTCTGGTTTATCAGCTGCCTAAAGTTGGTTTGTTCTGGATGCAGCACTCTGACCCAATAAATGTCCACCCCACTCTTCCTGCTGTAGTTAATACCCATTGACCAGCTGCAGGTACTAGACCACCCTTAATGGAGCAGTTTTGTGTTTTTCCATTTGGAAAAGTTAAAATGATGCCCTCTGGGCTACACAGAATTTTTACCCCCAATTTTACTAACAGGTCTCGTCCGAGGAGAGCAGAGGGCACACTGGCAGAGCATAGGAAAGGGTGCATGACCTTTTGACCTGCTACTTCTACAGACAGAGGTTTGTATATTGGCCAGGCTACAATTTCCCCAGAGAACCCTTTGATTTCCTGTACTTCACAAGAGAGTGCGTCCTTTCTCAACCATTCCAGCCTGATGGTAGAGAAGGAGGTAGAATGATGGTAGAACAAGCCTGTACTTGGCTGTCTGTTGACCAGTACAGTTAGGTAGGGCTCAGCCTCAGCCCCCTTATTGGTTCTCTGTGGGTCTTGTCAATAATCCGCCTGGTCTGCCTGGCCCCAGACTGGGCTTTGTCTGGGCACCTGTTGGTTGGTAGACCACAGGACATTTGTGGGGACACCTCTTCCTCTTCCCCCGAGGCCCTCCTCTAACAGGAGCCCGTCCCCGTGCAGGAGGTTGTCCCCCTCTATTCAGTGGGCAGTCTCTTTTCCAGTGATCACCTGCTCCGCACAGATAACACCCCTGCTCTCTCCCTGGTCTCCCGTAATTCCCCCTATAATTTTGGTTTTGCCACCCATGTCCAGAAGGTGGCCAGTCTGGCAGTGGGTCATATGGATAGTCACGTGGGCCCTGAGGCTGATAGTTTGCTGCCCCTTGTGACACTTCCTGTCCCTTCATCCCCTGATTCATTACAGGCATTTGCAGAGCTCCCTCTCTAGGCTTCTTTTTATTCTTTCTTTTTCTTTTATCCCTTTCTTGTTTTTCCATGGCTTTGTCTACATAGTAAATGAAATACCTGGCCCATGTCTCTCCACTACCCCCACACATTTCTGGACTGTTTTCTACTTGTTGTTTTGCTTTTTCGGGAACTCCCTTCACTACTGCCTGCCTGTAAAACTCTTTACAGATGTCACTGCAATCTGGGTGCTGCCCTGTCCTTTCTTCCCATTCAGCTTCTGTCCTATGCAGATATGCTGATGCAGATTCTTCTGCTCCTATCTTAAATTTGATAGATTGATAAGTCATTTTTGGTGTTGGATAGAGGTTTGTAAGAGCCCTGCTTATTTGGGTAATTACTTTGGACAGTGGTTTCTCATTGGCCATGTCTTCTACTCTAGCTTCATCCTCTGGAGTAGTCATCTGGGTTCTGGTAAGCAGATGTCCCATTAGGGCCCTAAAGTCCCCAATTGCTAGTTCATTACCATGGGTTAATGTGGTGAGTTTATTTAACCATCTCATTCCTCCCTTAGTTAGATCTGGCAATTTCTGCAGTACTGCATTCATGTCTGCATTTCCCATGGTCTATACTCTGGATTCTGGTGTCCTCCTATCCTGTACAGTGGATACTGGGTTGGGTATGTTGTTCTAACCCCCATGTCTTTCTTTAAATTTAAGGCTTGTAATAAGGTGGTTCCTGAGGCACCTCCTTCTCCTTTGTGGGGGCTGGTAGCTGTACCAGCCCTGGGTGGGGCCTGTGCCGCCTGTTTAGAACCCCAGTCTATGTCCAGCTCATATCCAGTGATTGTTACACTATCCTTTTCTTCACCCTGACCTTTAGCTAGGCTTAGCCCTTTCATTGAATCTTCCCTACATTCTTCTCTGATTTCCCTTTCCCTTCTTTCGAGTTCTGTCCTCAGCATTCTGACATTTTCCTCCTCATGTATACTTTCTTCTCCATACAGACTACCTACTCTGCTTCCACATGCTGCCTCCTCCTTATGCACACCCGCTCTAATTCCTCTACTTCCTGAGTTCTCTGAAGTATGTCTCTGTCTTCAGCCTGTGCCAACACTTGTCTACACAATTTATCCCATACTTCCTTATAGGTAGTCATCAGTTTATATTTTACCCTAGTCCAATTACACTTCTCACAATTTGGATTATGACCAAACAGTCTGCACCATCAGGTTATTGGGGTGTTTGTATGTCTAACTTTTCTATGCTTCCCTATGGGTAATAATTGGCTTTTTATTATATAATCTAACACCACCTACTTTCCCAGGATCAATGTCCTTAATACAGAAACCACTGTGTGTGTACTGCTTCTTTCACTCTTGTTTTATTTCTGTCATTCACTGTCCCAATCTCTTGGGCTCATGCAGGGCTCATAAAACATTTTGCACAGCACATACACATAATATCAAGTAGAAAAACTCAGAGCCTTTATGAGGCCTGGGCACAGTGCTTCTATTGAGTAAAACCTGTAAAACATAAATCCTTTAAAACATAAATCCCACAATCCGCACGCCTCAGACCCCTCATTCGTGACAGAATGCAACCTCACACCAGGATCCAGCAGCTTTTCACCTTTTCACTTTTTCAGTTTATAGAGTTCGGTTTAGGGACTGTGGGGTCAGCTTTCACGTTGGGTGTTGAGGAGGAAAAAGACACCGCATCAACTCCTGTAATGGCTGCCTTCCCCGAGCCGCTCCCCAAGATGGTCGCCTTCCCCGAGCCGCTCCCCAAGATGGCCGCCTTCCACGAGCCACTGCCGAAGATGGCCACCTTCCCCGAGCCACTGCCCAAGGTGGCCGCCTTCCCCAGAGCCGCTTCCCAAGATGGCCGCCGCCTTCCCAGAGCTGCTTCCCAAGATGGCCGCCTGCCGGCGCCGCTCAAGTTATCCCACCCTCCGACCCTTGCCACACGTCGTCGATGGATCCCAGCAGCCCCTGCACTCATCCTTTGCCCACCACCTCGCTTCATCGTCCCGCCTCCGAGTCCTGGACTCCACCTCGGCTTGTAGACCCGTCAGCTTCCTTTAGGCTCCTAGCTCCTCCTCTCCACCAGGCTCCATCGTCTCTCCGGCTCCGCATTGGTCGGTCGTCAAGGGTTTTTACCGCAAAATGACCTGGTAATTTTCTGCCAGCAAATTCTCCGTTTTTTTACGGATTTTTTTTTACAGTGTAGTATTGCACTGGTGTTTTATCATAGTTTTTATTTTTTATTTGTAATGTTCATTCATGTAATTTATTTTTCATGCTGTGGTGTAGGATTCCACCAGCCTTTATCCGTGTAAGATATGTTCCTGGAATCCGTAAAAAAAAATCCGTAAAAAACAGAGAAATTGTTGGCAGAAAATTACCAGGTCATTTTGTGGTAAAATTACGGACGTTTCCTTCAATTCAAAAACGGAAAATTCCGTAAATTTACAGTGCATTCTCTGTACCATTTAACTACTTCCGTTAATGGTTATATAGCAAATTATGAAACTTTGGCATACTGTTTCTTTTGTAGCATTAACTAAAAATGTTTTACCTCTTAAAATCTGTATTGCTCTATATATAATCACTAGTTATGCTAAGATATCCAATTTTATTTATACTAAAAACAAACAATTTATAATAAACATGGTCCAATAAATGAAAGATGTGTACACAAACCAAACATTTATTTTTTACTACAGGTAAATGTATGCAATAGCTTTTGTATTACATATGAAAATACAAGCACAAAACTGTAATACTGCAAAATAATTTTCAAAAACACCAACTAATAACATGCATACATAAAAGCAACATTAAAACAATGTCCTGTTTTAAATAGCATTGTGTACAATATTAGTGATGCACTGTCAAAATAATTAGCTCCATTAGTAAAATAAAAGAAACCAAGTCAACTTAATTAAAAGAAAAACACAAAGTCAGGAATAAAAACAAAGCTGCAGCTAAATAAACACACCTACATGCATACAAGCACCAAAACCTTGAATACAAAATCATGGTACTAATTCATTGAACAATGTGCAGAAAATGCCTGCTACAGATTTTGTTTTTTTTTGTTTTAAACAGTATTTGTGTGTGCAATAATAGTGCTGCACTGTCCAAAAGTTGAGCTCCAAAGCAAAAGAAAAAAACTAAACAAAATCAGAAATAACAAACAGGGTTGCAGCTTTTTCAGGAATTTCAAGTGTCTTGGAAGATTTTGATGTTTTGTTCCCTTCATCTCAGCCTTTGACCAGGATTTATTCTGAAAGAAATGAATACTAGTTTAACTTCACAAGTGAAGAAATTAATAAAACAGACAGATTAACACGCAGACAAGGTTTAGGATTTAGCATCAGCTAGATTTTTGGTGGTGTAAATTTATTCTGAAGCAATATATTCAGTGCTCAATCAGCTTTTACATACTTAAATCTGCATATTTATAAAGGCCTAATTTTATGCATACATGTTTTGATATAAAATAAAAAATTAATCCGTCTGTAGGTGGCAGTAAGTCACCGTTAATGTTTAGTCATAATGACTGAACTGATTCATTTAAAATGTGGATTCATTCAGGAAGGAAAACAGTGCTGTGGCTGGGTTTGTAATGTTTTTTGTTGGTGAAATAGAGCAAAAACAGGCAATATGTTGTTGAAAAAGCAAGTCTTCTTAATATTTTACCTCAGGGTCGTTAATCCTTCTCCGGATGAAGTAATCCGTGTGTTACAGTGTTGGTAGCTGTGAGTATTATAAAATAAGTATATGTATGTTTTATTGTTTGGGTAGTGGGTCATCAACAGAATGAACGAGTCTGATTATGGTAAGTATAAATGTCTGTTTTTTTATTTGTTTATTATGTTTAAGGTTTAACTGTATACTGTATTCTACAATCAGCTGTGGTGAGGAATGAACGGAACCACTAATAACCTGAAATAATAGAGCAGAGAGCAACAGACAAAACCACCTAATAATGTTATGTAACAGTGAGTTATTCTCTGTATCAGGAAGCACTGCTTCTGAACCCCCTTAAACATGTCAATTGCTGTCCTGAGTTTTCTTCCAGGAACACACACTTCACAATATCCCTCATTTTTATTAGAACAACTCTCCGAAGATTTTAGCATGGTAAAGGTTAGGACAAGATTACTGTATTTGGTATTGGAGGAGTAGATTAGATTAGATTAGATTAGATTCAACTTTATTGTCATTACACATGTACAAGTACAAGGTAACGAAATGCAGTTTAGGTCTAACCAGGAGTGCAATAAGCAGCAAGTGCAGGATATAGTTACAAATATAAATATAAATTACAAAGATAAATATGTACAAATTAAATTACAGATGAGAAGGGGGAATTTACAGTGATTATGTGTAAGCAATTTACAGATCGTTATGTACATAAGAAAGAGCAGGATATACAGGATATGTATAGACAATTTTACAAGAGTATGTACAGTGGATATGTACATACATTTACAAAGATATATACAGTGGAGTGCAATGAATGTTAACAGTGCATTTTTGTATTTCATTTTGTATTTCAGTATAGATCTGCTATACTGTTAGTTATTGTTGTTGTTGTTGTTGTTGTATATTGCTCAGTGACATGTAGCACTGCCAGTTGATGTAGAGATTCATAGTCCTCATGTCCATTATTGTGAAACCCGTGAGACACAACAAAACATGGCTCCGATCACAGCGTCCTCTATTCTCCTGTTCTTTGTTTCCCTTGTTGAACGTGTGCACAAATGGCGTTGCTGTCAGCCGGCTTACCTCACTTCTTAGACGTCGCTGCCAAAGCAACCCTTTAAATGGTACTGGGAAATACTTCGCTCAACGAGATCAAAGTGATCCTCAAGACATAATAAAATATCTCATATATCGCCCACAAAAATATCTGCACGTCAGGTCTCATCTGTTAATTTCTAACCTTTCTATTTATTTATGCATTTCATTTTTTTTTATGAATATAAATAAAGACTTTCTTCAAGAGAATATAGCAAGCTATAAAACATACTACAACACAACGCAAGAAGTGCAACAAAGTTAACCCTGTTTCCTCAAAGATCCACAGATGCTGCAGGATCCTCAATTAAAGGTTAACCCTACTGGATTGCCTTGGGTCAAGTCTGTGTATTTATGCACATGCTGTATGTCTGATCGCTTATCCAGGAATCCAAATGCCAATGATAAATCTAGTACTCTATATATCAAAGATGGGAAGCAGGTAAAATCACTCTTGATACGTCCTGAAAAATCAAACATGCCCTTAGTCAGCTAACCTTTTGCTGAACTCCTCTCTCTAGAATGGATGTTACAAGCCAGTGTTTGCAGAAGTGGCTATAAATCTGGTAATGAAACTTATCTCCATTAAGCCCTTACAGTGTAGATTGGTTTGAGGAGGAAAATGATTACATTCTCATCTGGGAGTTGCTTCAACCCTGAAAAAGAGTGCACAAATCTATCAATGGAAATGAATCACAGACACATTGCCTGATGTTGTGAACAGTGCTTCTTAGAGCCAGTTGTCTTCTACCGTACATTGCGCTGGTCAATGCAAAGATCCCAGAACTTAAATTAAGTGTTGCCTTGGTATCTCTCGATTCAGCATTGGTGTGTTTTTATATCCAGAAGATAACAACTACGTTAACGCAGTGTCTCTAGCTGGTGTTCAAGAGGCCAACGTCCAGCTGATCCCACAACTGCAACCCAAGGCCATAGGTCTTTCAGCACCACCACCGCTCCTTCTCCTAGGTGCAGTGGATCACATTCTCCACAACCATCCTCCTATGCCTCTCTCCTTCACTCCAGCCAAGGAGAAATGGACAGTGTCCTGCACCAGGCATTCACAAATGTGGCTATGGCCATCTCCCGCTAGCCCTATACGCCGCTACAAACAGGAACGACATACCTAAATCCCACTCCCTCGGCTAAGGCCAGGAAAAGTCAAGCCGGGGATGCTCACTATCAATGCCCCGAGGCGACTACTACAGTTCCAGGGTCATGCCTTTGATCTTCAGGCTGCAGCAGAATGCCTTCAGGAAGCCCGGCCGACTCCCAGATTTAGCCACAAGCAGCTCCCGATCTCGCAAACACCAGTCAGCATTGCCTCAATATAATGCTCCGGCGCAGGCCGAGCATTCCTCCCCACCTCCCCACAGATTTGCCTGCCACCAGAGCCGACCATAGTGCAAGGCCACCTTCACTAATGGCACAGGCTATGGCACCCCCTATCCCACTTCTGTCTTTTGCCTAGCTTTCTGCCTACCTCCGGAGCTGGCCAAAGCATGAGGCCGCCTCCACTGATGAACAACCCCCTTTGTTTTCCATACTTTTCCTCCAATCTTGTCCCCGTAGCCATTCAAAGTGCAAGCCTGCCTTTGCAATCGGTTCAAATGACCTTTTTTCCTTCCAGCACCCCCTTACCCACCTTAACTCCTACGCCTTATCCACAGCCCACACCCCTACCTATGCCACCGAACACCCTCGCTCTGGATCCTCCCCCCATCTCAAACAGTATCAGGACCTAGATCCTCTCAGAAATTCAGCATGCTGGCCCTAGATGCAGAACCCCTGCCAACCCAGCACCTCCTTTTCCAGAACTAATATACCTCTGAATCATCTCCTAAGACCTCTCTTCGAAGCTTCACTTGATTTGATTCTCCAAGCCATTTCACCCAGAACATGGCAATTTTGCTACTTTAAAGCATTCCTTTCCACCTATAACTTGCCTTCTCCTGTTGTCTATCACTTAATTAATTTCTTACCTTAATATCACAAAAAAACTCCAAGTCAGCTCCATCAATGAATATCTAGCGGAATCCAATTTTTTCCATAAACTCATATACGGTTCAGCCTCAACTCAAATCACCAATGCCCATACTTCTCTTTTTTTATCAAAGTCCATTTAAGCAGCCCTTCCTACTCATACAGACACTAGGCAACTCATTACTCTCTTGAGAGGAGATTAATCTCATTCAATTTACACTGCCCGCTCGATGCTATGTTCATTTTAGCATTTTTTTTGGCTTCCTTAGATGTTCTGAACTAACTGTCACTTTAAACTTCAACCTGAAGTTCTATGCAAGTCCATGCAAATCCATGCAAATGCAGATTAATAGATCCATATTTAATTACATTTAAATATATATGCATATATATCTTTATTAAATATTATATTTAATATTTGCTAGCTATTTACATTGCATTTATATTTTTCTCTTTAAATCAATTAAACTTTAATTTGTTTAATTTCTTTAATTATATTTATTTATAGATCAAATTAAATCACACAGATGTAAACTGCTGTTTCTGTCAATGCTTTCAGGGAACATTTCAGTTGCATTGATGCCCATTCAGGGTTAGAAAGCTCTCTGGTTTCATCAAACATATCTTAATTTGTGTGAACTGTCCCTTTAAATCTTTAAACAGAGCCTAATACAATGCTGAATTTATACTGGATTATTAGTATAGATATATAGCAATATAGAACTTGTCTACCATGTTGACACAGGTAATTGACACAAAATGTTAAAATAATATAAAAGATAAAAAGCCTTTAATGTACCTGGCTTTAACCATTACAAAAATGGTTTGAATGTTTCTAACCAAAATTGATTCAACTATACCAGTGGTTTTCAAACTTATTCCTGGGGATCCAGAAAAGATAGCTGTCAGAGAAGATAGACATGCAAAATGAGCAGAGCAGTGGATCCCAAAGAACAGGATTGAAAACCACTGCATTATACAATAAATATTGTATTACATGCTATTATATTGCTCTGTTGTATTCACTGCAACATCAGTGACAGTATGATTGCTTGAAAATAAAGCCTAATGTCTTTAAATCCATTATTTCTGTGAACAAGTTGAGGTGTGTTTATTATTTCCTTATGTCTATTGATTGACTAACATTAATTTCAGTTTCTTACACATCTTCAACTAAAAAAGTGACAAAAAAAAATGTATAGCATTAGCATTACAGTTTACATTTCGACATTTGTGTTGTAAGAATGTAGAATCAATATTGAATTTAAATTGAATGTGTGGGTATAGCAGTGCAATCCAGTTTGGAGATCTATTACTGTCACGAATGAGGGGTCTGAGGCGTGCGGAGAGAAAGAGACCAGGGAGAAAGAGACGGAGGGAGGAGCCAGGGAGAAGACAGGAGGAGTCCGGAGCGGGAGGTGATCCAGAGCCCAGCCATGAAGGTCAGTGGTGGAGTCGACGGAGGGAGGAGCCATGGAGAGGTAGCGGCCATCAACCCCATGGCCGCCGACCGGCGGCAGCGGCGGAGCAGGTGGTCGAGGAGACTGAGGCGGAGGCGGAGAGCCGAAGAGCCAGGGTGACACAGAGGCATTGGATGTCCTAGGCGATACCGCAGGCTTCTGCGACTGACGCGGAGACGGGGGACGAGAAGGATGCGGCGAAGCCAGAGCGACAGAGGACTGAGGTGGAGCCGGGGAGGGAGGAGCCTGACAGAGCTGGAGGATGGAGGGACGAGGCGAAGCTGAGGAGAGGAATCCTGAGGCGACGGATGGTCGACGACCGACCAAGGCGTAGCGGAGAGACAATGGAGCCTAGTGGAGCTGGTAGACTGACGGACCACGGTGGAGGGAGGGGGAGCCAGCGGGTCTACGAGCCGAGGAGGAGTCCGGGACTCGGAGGCGGGACGGTGAAGCGAGGATCCTTCACCCACGGCGGCAATGGAGACTGGCAGACCCGTGGAAAACTCCAGGTGGAGGGCAGAGGATGCAGGGTGCAGGGGCTGCTGGGATCCATCGATGACGTGTAGCAAGGGTGGGAGGGTGGGCTAACTGGAGGCTTTGCACGAGGCGCGCGGCACTGGAGGCTTTGCATGAGGCGCGGGCACTGGAGGCGGCCATCTTGGGAAGCGGCTCTGGGCAGGCGGCGGCCATCTTGGGAAGCGGCTCTGGGCAGGCGGCGGCCATCTTGTGAAGCGGCTCTGGGCAGGCGGCGGCCATCTTGTGAAGCGGCTCTGGGAAGGCGGCGGCCATCTTGTGAAGCGGGTCTGGGAAGGCGGCGGCCATCTTGTGAAGCGGCTCTGGGAAGGCGGCGGCCATCTTGGGCAGCGGCTCGGGGAAGGCGGCGGAAGGCACATACACACATTCATTCAAGGGCTAGCAGTAAATTGGACTACAACTAGTAAATATAGCAACAAAGCTCTTTCAATCAGACGCATGATAAAACTGAATTCGTTACTGTAGCAACAGCAGTGCGCGACGCTGACGTGATTTTGTTGATTGACAGAGAGAATGAAGTTAAGTCTTTGTTAAACTTTCTTCTTATCGTTAGCATTAACAACATTACGGAATTGTTATTTGATAGACAAAAAATCCTAATGTAAAATACTAATTTGTATTCGTGAACCGTTAGCTATTCGATTAAGACATGCAGAAGGCTTGTTTGAAAGCTGCTATTTTCCTCTTTGGATGTCGAAAATCAAACCTAAGCCATTGTGTTTGTTCGTCGTTTCAATTAATTGTTAAAAACACTCTCGGGATGAATGAAACCACGCGGGCTTTTTATTAACTCGTGTGAGCAGAGCTGTCTTATAAACAAGCGTTAGTTTTAAAGTGTCTTATGTGTTTATGTAACCCACTCAAATAATGGAGTTATGCAATTAGTAAAGGTGTCAGTAATATTTCTTTATATATATATTATTGAATATGTATTTTTTTTCTTTCTAATGTATAGTAATATTCAGGCATGCAAAGTAAATATATAAATATATTTTATTTGATTGTTGTCAAATTGAATTACTAATTAGAGAGGTGCGTCGATGGTTGCTGACGTCACTCATGCGCCAGCTCGTGGCGAGAGATACGAGCTGTACTTCTGCTCTCGCTTATTCATGGCCATCCTTGCATATTCTTCTTTAATTGTATGCCTGAACTTTTTTATTGCATTAGGTAAGTCTCAAGTACTCTTATTTTCTGTATATTTGATTTGTATGTTCTGTTATTGTAAGATGTTGTGAATGAATCATTCGGTTCGTGAAACGGACAAAGTGCATAGAGTAATAAGAGCAAACTTTTATGTTATGTTAGAAGAATTGTTGAACATGGTTATGGACTCGTTTTGTGAAAAGTAATGTTATACTTCAAGTTATCCAAGTTAATTGTTATTGAATCAATTGGCCGACGTCACTCATGCGCCAGCTCGTGGCGAGAGATACGAGCTGTACTTCTGCTCTCGCTTATTCATAGCCATCCTTGCATATTCTTCTTTAATTGTATGCCTGAAGTCTTTTATTGCATTAGCGATTTGGAGTGTGCTGTGTGTGCTTGGTGAGTGGATGATTTCATCACGTTGCGATCTTTTGGATTCGTGCCAGGAGAGACGAATTGGAGTTCACTCGAGTGAATCGCACGATTCAAGGACTCGTTCGTGAGGAGTGAACGGTTCTTCATCGTTGGTTTCGGCGAGGATTCTGTAGGCATTCGTTCATACACTTACACTGATTTGAACTGAAGCAAACACATTTCGACCTGATTCAGGAGTTACGCATTTCTTCTGATAGTTTGGACTGTCTTTCATTTTATTTTATTTTATTCAATTGTGATATATTTGATATATTTTTGTCAACCAAGTGACAATTACACTGCATAGTGTTATAACAAAAAGAGGGCACACTGAATACAAATAACACCTGTTGAAACGTATTTCTGTGTATGTGTTTTTATTCAAGCAGTTGGTGACTGAATTGACATTTGAATCGCGAGTGCAGACACATTTCTTAAGCACAATTATTTTTTTTTTATACAATTCTGTGTTTAGTGTAAGACCCCGAACCCGAGACTCCAAATACTAGTGGTTAATATAAATAACATATATTTGGTGAGATCAGACCTTGTAGATATTTTTCCTCCTTTTATTTATATAATTCCGGTAAACGGGTTACATTTATATTCGGACTAGTTCGGGTAAGTACCGCTGCGGAGTAGCCCCATACCTGCGTGATTCGCCGTAGACGTACCCATAAAAGTAGTTCCGGCTGCAGTGTTCTTCCGCAAGAAGCTCTGTTTATTAACTGCTAGAGCGCAAAAAGTCACGAACTGCAGCATTAATTATTTCCGCTTTCGGGATTTTTGTGTTATTGAGTCTAGCATTAAATTGCGATTATATATTGCGTTCTGCTTTTTTATATGAACAATTGTTTTTAAAATATTTATAATAGCCTACTCTTTTCAAATAATGCGGTTTATGCGAGGCCCCTTGCGCTGCGTGCAGAGTACACGTGAGGTCACGTGAAATCCGTGACGTCACAGTGAAGCATTCCACAGTATAAATTCATCGTCGCCTCACATTTAATCTAATCTAGTGTGATCAATTGAGTGAGAATCAGAGCAGAAAGATTATCACGTGAACAAACACTCAAAATAACTGTTTTCCAGCGCTTCATTACAGCACCAGTGTTTCTGTCTGTAATCAATGGAGCTCAAGTCTAAAAAGAGTTCAATATTAGTAGATAATACAATAAGAGCTGGAGAAAAAACATCACTGACCCTTCAGGAGCAAATCCAGAGGCTTCTCCTGCAGCAGCAGCTATGGAGAACAGCCCAGCAGGTGAACAACAAGCTTGTGAAAAATTCCTTTCTCTGAAATGGTTTTGTTGCAACAATTCCTTTTTAATATATTAAATGTGTGTATGACTTTTTCTTTTCTTTAAGAAAAACCAGCTAAACACAAGAAGAAAAGCCTTTGTGCATTCTTCAAGAAGACATGGCTTGCTGTGAAAAGCACTCGTCGAGGCAACAAAACAGCCCCTCCTCAGCTTGTGACGGACACAGATTCAGCTGATCTTCAGTGTGGTCCTTCTGATCTCGAACCAGCAGCACACTGTCATCCAGCTGATCCACAGCCAGGCCCGTCCGGTCTAGAGCCAATAACTCTACAGGATCAACCTGATCCTCTGCCATGTCTGTCCAGCATCACACCGATAGACTGTGATGAAAATCCAGCTGATCCCGAGCCAGCTGAAGGTATGTCTACTGTCAATTCAATTCTGTCCTGTTTTTCACACTTTTGAGTGTTTATCTAATACCTACAAGTATGTTCGAATGTGCCTTGTAATATCTGGTGATAATATTTAACTCTTCCATTTCTGTTTTTTTAGAAAATCAAACAAACACAAAGAAGAAGAAACGCATTCGCACACTCTTCAAAAGATTCTGGCGGGCTGTAAAATGTGCAACAAAACAGAAAAAGCACAACAAAGTGGCTCCTCTTTGTGCACAGCCCGAGTCAGATTCAGCTGATCCTCAGTCAGATCCAAACTTTCTTGAACCTATGGCTCTGCAATATTCAGCTGATCATCAGTCGGATCCATCTGTCCATGAAACCATAGCTCTACAAGATTTGACTGATCCTCCAGAAAATCATTTGTCTGGTTTGTCGGATCCTGGTCAAGAACCACCTGGTTTTGTACCAACATGTCTGCAGGATTCAGCTGATCTTCTTCCAGGCCCGTCAGCTCTTGAGCCAGTACCCCCAGAATTTCCAGCTGCTTGCAAGCATACACGAATCAAGGATCAAACCCGAGCAGCCTGTTTCAGCCGTCCAACTCCAGGTGAGTCTATTTCCACTTGTCTGTGTGCGTATACATGTATGTATAATTCCTCATACGGTATTCCAAACATAAATGATAACTGTTGACAAAGTAGTATTGCTTAAAAGCAATTGAAAAAATCCTTCTGTTACATGTTGACTTACGGTGAACTCAAAATCGCATACTGACTAGGTGCTACATTTGAATTTGAACATGCTTTGTGTTCAATTTTGGGCGTAGCATTAGTTTCAAACATTGAGCATATTTATTCTCCATGTATCTGATGTGAATTGTATGTGTGTATTTATTCAAGCACTGCCACAGGATTTCATGTCAGACTGAATCTCATATTTTAACATGCTCTCTTTGTATGTTTTTGCAGTACCATTTGATGAGATTTATGAGGTGGGAGATAAGCTTGGACAAGGAAGCTTTGGCACTGTGTACGAGGGGACTTCAAAAATTCAAAGCAAGAAGGTAGGAATCACCGCTTTATTCACCAAATGTATATAGGAGATATCGATCAGTGCTTAGACCAAAACATTTTTAATATCAATTTAAATAGAAATATTTGTGATCATGACTATATATGTGTGTGTATATATGTGTATAAATTTGCAGATTCAATATAATCAGTTTGCCCATTTGTAACATACAGTGCGCTTATAAATGATTTCATTTATTTATTCATTGATTGCATTTATTTTTTGCAGGTTGCCATCAAAATCATCCTCAAGTGTAAAAGAGACCGTTATATTGAACTAGTAAGTTAGCGTAACTTAATGTACATACTTAAATACCAACTACATACTAATTACATTGCAAACAGAAGTGAAATGTGATATTGAACTCTTAATTACTCTTTTCTCTAATGTTAGCCTGGCTGTTCAAAGCCACTGTTTGCAGAAGTGGCTGCAAACCTGCTGCTGAAACAGGCTCCATTAAGCCCCTACATTGTGTACATGCTGGAATGGTTTGAAGAGGAGGATCGGTTCATCCTCATCCTGGAACATCCGGAACCCTGCATGGACTTGCTCAGATTTGTGGTTCACAACATGCATTGGCCGAACGAATTACAGACACGTAGCCTGATGTATCAAGCGGTGCTCTCGGGCCAAGCACTGTCTTGACCGAGGTGTCTTTCACCGGGACATTAAGTTGAATAACTTTCTGATCAACACGACGACTAACCGAGTCCAACTAATAGACTTTGGCTGCAGTGACCTGCGTCAAAAGTACAGGCTACTTGGGTGGTTTTATAGGTGAGTTGGCATGTTATGTTACTAGTCCTAATGAGAAGTCAAACTTCTGAGTAGTGATTTAAAAAAACAAATGGACATTTGGTCAAGTTTCTGGTGACATTTGTGTGCAAATAGATTTTATAACCTGAATATGCCTTGCTTTCATGAACAGGACGATTCTGCCCGCCTGAATACTACAAGGGCTTAGGATACAAGGCAGAGCCAACAACCGTCTGGTCTCTGGGTGTAATGATGTACGCAATTATGTGCAAATGTCTGCCCTTTAGCAGTCCTGAAGACATGATGCATGGAAGTCTGAGTTTTAACGTTAGAGTATCCACAGGTGAGAGAACAATCAACTACCAATAACACAGTGACATTAAGATTGTTAAACACACAAAGTGTAATACATGCTACATATTTCCATACTTGACAACGTTAGCATGTCATGGACATGAAAGAACACGCATGACTAACCAATGAAAAACTTGTACAGAATTGCAGAATTTGATAAGTCGCTGCCTGACTGTTGACCCAACTAAGAGAGCGACTATTGAGGAGATCCTACAGCATAAATGGTTTCAGCAAGGACAAATGTCAGGAGTAGCTCAGAGTCAGGCAGAGTGACTTAGGAGGGAAGGCAGATGATGACAGGAATCCCTCTTCTGAAAGTCCAAGAAGTGCTGTCATTCGTTCATTAAGCGGATGACCAAAACTGCACAAGCCATTCACCAGAGAGTCTCCGGAGCAGCAAGCTTAGCTTAAAAAAAAAAGGGCAAACTTAATGGACGAAATGAAAAACAAATTTCATTTCTAAGAAATTAACACACGAAACCAAGGAGCAAATTTTATACTGTAAAAAAGACAGAGGAAATGAAGATGGAGAATATTATAAATTTAGCGCACAAAACAGGAATACTAATGTAGACTTCACAAAGACCGTTCCTGTCAGCTCCTCAAACTGATCTTAATATATTCAAGTTATTGAATAGGTAGAGTTACATTTTATTCAATAAAACCTCTACAAAAAAAAAATCACATGTGTAAAATTTTCTGGACCTACTGAAAAAACAGCCTATGCCAGGCTGGGAGAAATGAACAGTGTTGACATAGTTTAAACACTACATGGTGATAAAATTACACTGCTGTTATTTTTAAGACGGTGTCAGTGTGAAATTTAACCCAAAGAGGTGTAAAAACAAAAAAGCCACACCTCCACTTAACGCTAGGCCACCAGGCTATGTCCGCCATTTTATTTCACTTGAAGACGAAGAAAAAGCAGATAAATCAGGTTCTCACATGGTATAGCTAAAATAAGTGTTATTTTTATACACATGCACAGGAGTATATGTCGTGTAAGTCACATTTGATCAATTTGTGACTTTAAGATAAATCGGGACCACGTTGTACTAATAACGTTACCTCAGTAAGGTTCATTCAAATTGTGGATGCGGTTTAAACTAGGTCTCTAATTACGTGTCCGTGGATTTCCTAAATGAAGGAGCGTATTAATAAATAGTGAATTCATACAGAACCCTAAATCGTGAAGCGTGGCGCCATCTTACACATTGACCAGCTTTATAAAACATTTCAGCTAGTCGCTAGAAATGCTTGGCGTTTTGTTAAATATAGTCTGTGGAACAACGTATAAATGCGCTGCATAGTGCTAACGTTAGATTAACAAAAGTACGTTTATTTCGAGGGGTGCTGCAGACCTGGCTTTTTAATGTTTATTTTTATGAGTTAACATTAGCTGTAGTGGTGTGTGTTTTAGTTTTTTGTATTGGTCTCATCTAGTGTAAAGGAACCCGAACCGGATCCGAATGCCAGTGAAAAATGGCGGTTTTGACTTCTGTGAATTCATTAAGGAAGGTACATTTTTCACTTTTAGAGTAATTTGTGTAATTAGTGTTATTTACGTTGAAGTTAACTATTATTACTCATATAAAAAAGCCATAATAATCATAATATCCGTAACTTTCTTTTTAAATCAGATATAATTAGTATATTATAAATGGACTTAATCCCAAATCAAATTCTGATCGCACTAAAGTGGTGTTTTAATTTTGTACCTTATAGTAATGTTAAAATCTCTCAAAATCTCTTGCATTGGAAAATTTAAGTTTGAACATGAAATCGAATGGTACTTTCTACCTCTAAGCTTCAACAAAGCTCAACTCACGCATGGAGCCAATGTGATCCTAAAGACTTTGCAGGAGTTGATGTTGATGCTGATATTTTTGATGAGCTTGTGAGAACATCTAAGGTGTCCTTCAGACTTTTAGACGGTGATAAAGCCGGTAAGAAGCTGGTAAACATCCTTGTGGCTGATATGGTAGAGAAGTATGGGTAAGTTAGCAATAAAATCAAACACTAGTATTGCACTGGTGTTTTATCATAGTTTTTATTTTTTATTTGTAATGTTCATTTTTCTAATTTTTTTTCATGCTGTGGTGTAGGATTCCACCAGCCTTTATCCGTGTAAGATATATGTTCCTGGAATCATTACTTTATTCCTCAATCTGTGCTCACTGACAGGCTATGTAAGTATACAGTACATGGAGGCTGTACACTTTCCTTATTTCAGCACATATCAAATGCGTGAGTCAATCAAATTATTCATTATTCTGATTATTTATCTCTGATGGAATTTGCAGGCTTTTTTTTGGCTTCGTCAGCATGTTTTCTTTTCAGCTATTTTCTTGCTTCCATCTGTAAAAGGAAGGAAGACTGGGAAAATCAGTGCACCTGAAACAGCAATCATTTACTATTGTTTAAATTGAATGAATTATGAATTATTAGAAACTGATGGAAATAAGAATCCTCCTTAGAATGCTATAGTGATAAAAAAAAAAAACACACACATGTAGAGATATTCATTTATTACTAAATTATATTTAAAAAAAACCCCAGAACATCTTAAGTGTACAGAGCCAAAACACTTCAAAATACATACATTCTCCTTTAAACAATAAGATCTGCACTGAAAGCTTACAGAGTGCCCTGGTAGAATAATATATCTTCTCATCCTATGGTAAATTGGATAGATTCTAGAATGGCTTCTAGAGGTACTGCGACTATAATATATTAATCACCTGTGGTACGACAGTATTCAAACATTCCAGTTGAGAATTTCTGGGAGAGAGAACTTGATGCGATAATTGATTGGGACAATGTCTGGGGAAACTGTTTCAGCACTTCTAAAAACCAGCTCACCAATGGTTCATTTATAAGGCGTATGTTGATTATACGAAATGAAAAGAAAGTCTGAGCCCTTCTGTAATATCTATGTATTAATTCACGCAAGGTACTTACAAGCATATGTTCTGGGACTGTTCGCAAATTTCTTTGCTCTGGTCCTGGGTACAGGACTTTTGTCTGATCTTTTGAAGACTCTGATCCAAAAGGACCCACTGCTTTTTCTCTTGCTGAGTGATTCGTCACTGACATCAAATCGATCTGCCACTCTGTCCATGTCAGGCATTCACCACAGCCACCTCCCTCTGAAGCACCACCCACCAGATCATCATCTCCAGAGTACTAATCCCCCACACCTGTTTCCCATCTGAGCCACCCCGTATAAGCAGGACTCCCTCAGTTCACCCTCGCTGGATCTACTGTTCATCACCCTCCATGTTAGCGCCTGGCCTCGCCATACTCTTCGGTTTGTGGACTCTGATTCCTGGCTCCCCCTTTGGACAGTACTCATTGGTTTAGCTAAGATCTCTTCTCCATTGACCTGCCATTACTCCGTTTCAATAAAAGATCATCATTGTTCTCCAACTTCCTGTCTCTAGTCTGTTCCTGGTGTTGTGTGACAGACTGCTGCTAAAAAGGTTATTTTAAAATTAAAACCGGAACCATCTTTCCAGTTAGTGTATGTGACGGCCTGAGGCATCGGCCGCACAAGTGTGGGTATTTGAAGCGCAAACAAACATAACATCAGCGCACATTTGTAGCTCAAATGCACACACACCCATATATTTATTCACGTTTTAGGCACTTTTTACACGGGTTTAGTTGTAGTAATCACACACACGAATTTCTTTATTTAGTTTATTTTGCATGTGTCACTGATTTTTAGGGCCCATATATTAGTTACAGTGCACATTTTTTCCCAATTTTATCTTGTTAACAAACTTTTCTTTGTATTGAGTTTACCGGGAGATGAGACTGCTGGGGGAGAGGCGATCTGAGTCCGGGCGGGTGACGTGAACTTATTTGATTTTGGTTCCGCCTGACCAAACAAACTACGGAGCGGACCTGGGGAGATCTGAAATGAACTATTTTCCTGTTTGATTCATTTGTGCTTGTTTCGTAAGGATAATTTTGTTGGTTGAGTTTATTTGTGGTTTGCTTGTAAATGTTTTTGTTAAAACCACTTATTTATATTATAATATTGGTTTGGTTAAGTTTAATTGTTTGTTTCCTCCCTGTGTAATTAGCAATGGTTTTTCCTGCTTCTTTATAAGCCGAATTCACTTGAGTGAAAGCAGTCTCTGCCATGCCACTGATGATGATTGTCCTCCTGGTCTGTTAAGTTTTCTTTATTTGAATTAGTTATGGGTTGTTTTTGTCACCTCATGGCTTGTTTCCTCTGGATATCAATAAAGTCCTCAATTATGGAATGTTGGGCTTGTGAACTACTATTTGCCTTGACCTCTCGGTCCCTTACATATGGTGGCAGCGGTGGGATGTTCTAAATCCAGCGATTGAGAGGTACAAGCCTATTCTTTTTTTTTTCTATTATTTTGCCCCTTGTGGCTGTTTGAGTCGTACTGTGAAGAAGAAACTCTTACAGCCAGAGAAGGGATGTGATGGAGAAGCTGTGAGTATAAGTCATGATGTTGATGGAGGAGTGGCAGCACCTCAAGTGGACATGTCAGTGGCAGAATTGGCAGATCTGCTCAGAGCTCACATGGCGAGGATGGATGGCTGGGAGGCTGAGAGACAAAAGGAGCAGGTGGTGCAGGAACTGCGCTTCAAGGCTCTCCAGCACCAGTTTGGATTGTTGCAGATGGAGGTCCAAGCAGGCACCACTCCGGCCCCTCTTCAACATGGCCGAGAAGTTCGGGTGGACACGGGATGGCCAGAAGCCAACCCCACTGATACGGATGAAGTGTCAAGGATTCACAGAAGTCCTGACCAGGCAGAGGACCGGTGAGTTTGCCCCTCACACAAATGCCCAGGCTGGAGAAGCTGGGAGAAACGGATGATGTGGAGCACTTTCTGGTCACGTTTGAACGGAGCTTGTAGTAGCTTGTAGATGGAACAGAGCAGATTGGATATGGCAGCTGATACCGTTACTGACGGGTAAGGCCCGAGCAGCGTATGGTAGCATGGATGTAGCTGAGTCTACTGATTATGAGAAGGTGAAAGCTGCTATTCTGTTGAAGTTTGATATAAATGTTGAGACTTACCGCCAGAGGTTTCGCTCTTTAACTGTACTTCCAGCTGAAAGTCCAAAGGAGCTGTATAGCCGACTGAAGGAGTTGTTCATGAAATGGATTCAACCAAAAGGGAAAACAGTAGAGGAGGTGAGTGAAGTGATCATACTTGAACAATACCTCAGAATGCTGTGACCTGAACTTCAGGTGTGGATTAAGGAGCGAGACCCTGGATCAGCGGCTGAAGCAGCTGCGTGGGCGGATGTATTCGTAGCAGCTAGGGGAAAGAACAAGAGCTGGACTTGTAAACTTGAAAGAGAACGACGGTCGGGCAATCTATGGCAAAGTCAACCCAGATCAGAAGGAAGAGGGAAACCCCAGGTAGCAGGACAATCAGGTGGGCTCAGTATGACTTTTAAACGACCTGTGACCTGTCACCTGTCACCTGTTTGGACAAGAAGGTCATATTAAGCCAAACTGTCCGAAGCATACGGTCCAGTCTATGCATTTGTGCTTTGTCCCAAGAAAAATATCACCTCATGCAGGCGTGCAACGTCAGAGGGGCAACGATGGTGGAGATCGGAGAGGAAATGCTGACTGCTCTTATTGACACTGGTAGTGATCAGACTCTAGTGAATAAGAAATTTATATCACCTTCCATGATCGATTCAGCCAGCCGATTGCCTCTTCGATGCGTTCATGGTGATGAGCGGGTATTGCATATGGCTCGTATATTCATGAAGCTGAGAGGGCAGACCTATTCGATGAAGGTGGGAGTCGCTGAGAACTTGCCATATACTGTAATTCCTGGTCGAGATGTGCCTGTGTTGTTTGAATGGCTGTCTCCGGCACAGGAGTGTAATGTGGTGGTCACACGTGCAAGAGCAAAGCAGGAAACTGAGCTTGACCCTATGCTGAGCAGTCTACCATTCTTCTCTGAGGAAATAGAGGTGGGCAAGTCAAAACGGAGAAAATCAAACGAGAGAGAGGAAAGGAGAGAAGGTAAAGTTCAATGCCTCAAAGGTTTCAGAAGGTATTACATGTGAACTACCTGTGGATTTTAGGTTGCCGACGGACATTGCAGTTCGTGCAATGAAGATGCAGCAGGAGGATGCCAGTCTTGTACAGTGTTTGAGCATTGCTAAAGATGCAGGAGAAGGGATTGAGGATGCGGCTGTGACATTTGTGCGGGAAAAGGGAATACTTTACCGTCAAATGGGGTCACGGAGACAGCTGGTGGTTCCCAAGTGTGTCCGAGAAGTAGTCTTACATCTGAGCCACTCTATTCCTTGGGCTGGCCACCTAGGGAAGAACAAGACCATTGTTTGGATTAAGAGACATTTCTACTGGCCCGCACTGGAAGGGCGAAGTAGCCCGGTTCTGCAAAAGCTGTCCTGACTGCCAGAAAGTCTCTCTGCAACGACCTAAGAGAGCTCCTTTGCAACCACTGCCCATCATTGGTACACCGTTTGAGAGGCTGGGAAGAGAAGAGCCTCTCGAGAAGAGCCGTTCAGGTAACCGATTCATGTTGGTATGACTGGGTTTTATAATCGTTTTATACCTAATTATTCTGACAGAGCTGCTCTCCTGACTGATATGGTGGGTTGACGGCGCCCCAACCAGCTGCAATGGACTGAGGAGGGATTGAAGGCTTTCCGGGTCATTCAAGGAGCTCTGACTACTGAGGCGGTACTGTACAATCTGGACTTTACTCAGCCGTTCATTGTTCAAACGGATGCCTCCGAAAAAGGAATTAGAGCTGTTCTTTTGCAGGAAGAGCTGGGAGCACGTCGACCTGTGGCCTTCATCAGCACAAAGCTCTGTTTATTAACCGCTAGAGCGCAAAAAAGTCACAAACTGCAGCTTTAATTATTGCCGATTTTGGGATTTTTGTGTTATTGAGTTTAGCATTAAATTGCAATTATATATTGCCTTCTGTGTTTTTATATGAACATTTGTTTTTTAAAATATATATAATAGCCTACTCTTTTCAAATAATGCGGTTTATGCGAGGCCCCTTGCGCTGCACGTGCAGAGTACACGTGAGGTCACGTGAAATCCGTGACGTCACAGTGAAGCATTCCACAGTATAAATTCATCGTCGGCCTCACATTTCAGAGTCATTTCAATTCTGTCCTGTTTTCCCACTTTTGAGTGTTTATTTATCTAACATCTAAAGTATGATGGAATGCTTATTCTTTGTGTCTAGCCTCAAATGTGACTTGTAATATCTGGTGATAATTTTAACTCTTCCATTTCTGTTTTTTTAGAAAATCAAACAAACACAAAGAAGAAACGCATTCACACACTCTTCAAAAGATTCTGGGGGGCTGTAAAATGTGCATCAACACAGAAAAAGCACAACAAAGTGGCTCCTCTTTGTGCACAGCCCGAATCAGATTCAGCTGATCCTGAGTCAGATCCAAACTTTCTTGAACCTATGGCTCTGCAATATTCAGCTGATCATCAGTCGGATCCATCTGTCCATGAAACCATAGCTCTACAAGATCTGACTGATCCTCCAGAAGATCGTCTGTCTGGTTTGCCTGATCCTGGTCAAGAACCGCCTGGTTTTGTACCAACATGTCTGCAGGATTCAGCTGATCTTGAGCCAGTACCCCCAGAATTTCCAGCTGCTTGCAAACATACACGAATCAAGGATCAAACCCATGCAGCCTGTTTCGGCCGTCCAACTCCTGGTGAGTTTATTTCCACTTGACTGTGTGCGTATACATGTATGTATAATTCCTCATACGGTATTCCAAACGTAAATGATAACTGTTGACAAAGTAGTATTGCCTAAAAGCAATTGAAAGAATCCTTCTGTTACATGTTGACTTATGGTGAACTCTAAATCTCATACTGAGTAGGTACTACATTTGAATTTGAACTTGCTTTGTGTTCAATTTTGGGCGTAGCATTAGTTTCAAACATTGAGCATATTTAGTTTCCATGTATCTGATGTGAATTTTATGTGTGTATTTATTCAAGCACCGCCACAGGATTTCATGTCAGACTGAATCTCATATATTAACATGCTCTCTTTGTATGTTTTTGCAGTACCATTTGATGAGATTTATGAAGTGGTACATAAGCTTGGACAAGGAGACTTTTGGCACTGTGTACGAGGGGACTTCATGTATATAGAAGATATCGATCAGTGCTTAGACCAAAACATTTTAATATCAATGTAAATAGAAATATTTGTGATCATGACTATATATGTGTGTGTATATGTGTATAAATTTGCAGATTCAATATAATCAGTTTGCCCATTTGTAACATACAGTGCGCTTATAAATGATTTCATTTATTTATTCATTGATTGCATTTATTTTTTGCAGGTTGCCATCAAAATCATCCTCAAGTGTAAAAGAGACCGTTATATTGAACTAGTAAGTTGACGTAACTTAATGTACATACTTAAATACCAACTACATACTAATTACATTGCAAACAGAAGTGAAATGTGATATTGAACTCTTAATTACTCTTTTCTCTAATGTTAGCCTGGCTGTTCAAAGCCACTGTTTGCAGAAGTGGCTGCAAACCTGCTGCTGAAACAGGCTCCATTAAGCCCCTACATTGTGTACATGCTGGAATGGTTTGAAGAGGAGGATCGGTTCATCCTCATCCTGGAACATCCGGAACCCTGCAAGGACTTGCTCAAATTTGTGGTTCACAACATGCATTGGGCGAACGAATTACAGACACGTAGCCTGATGTATCAAGCGGTGCTCGGGGCCAAGCACTGTCTTGACCGAGGTGTCTTTCACCGGGACATTAAGTTGAATAACTTTCTGATCAACACGACGACTAACCGAGTCCAACTAATAGACTTTGGCTGCAGTGACCTCGTCAAAAGTACAGGCTACTTGGGTGATTTTATAGGTGAGTTGGCGTGTTATGTTACTAGGCCTAATGAGAAGTCAAACTTCTGAGTAGTGATTTAATGAAAACAAATGGACATTTGGTCAAGTTTCTGGTGACATTTGTTTGCAAATAGATTTTGTAACCTGAATATGTCTTGCTTTCACGAACAGGAGGAGTCTGCCCGCCTGAATACTACAAGGGCTTAGGATACAAGGCAGAGCCAACAACCGTCTGGTGTCTGGGTGTAATGATGTACACAATGATGTGCAAATGTCGACCCTTTAGAAGTCCTGAAGACATGATGCATGGCAGTCTGAGTTTTAACGTTAGAGTATCCACAGGTGAGAGAACAATCAACTACCAATAACACAGTGACATTAAGATTGTTAAACACACAAAGTGTAATACATGCTACATATTTCCATACTTGACAACGTTAGCATGTCATGGACATGAAAGAACACACATGACTAACCAATGAAAAACTTGTACAGAATTGCAGAACTTGATAAGTCGCTGCCTGACTGTTGACCCAACTAAGAGAGCGACTATTGAGGAGATCCTACAGCATAAATGGTTTCAGCAAGGACAAATGTCAGGAGTAGCTCAGAGTCAGGCAGAGTGACTTAGGAGGGAAGGCAGATGATGACAGGAATCCCTCTTCTGAAAGTCCAAGAAGTGCTGTCATTCGTTCATTAAGCGGATGACCAAAACTGCACAAGCCATTCACCAGAGAGTCTCCGGAGCAGCAAGCTTAGCTTAAAAAAAAAAGGGCAAACTTAATGGACGAAATGAAAAACAAATTTCTAAGAAATTAACACACGAAACCAAGGAGCAAATTTTATACTGTAAAAAGTGTGCACAAAACAGAGGAAACGAAGATGGAGAATATTATAAATTTAGCGCACAAAACAGGAATACTAATGTAGACTTCACAAAGACCGTTCCTGTCAGCTCCTCAAACTGATCTTAATATATTCAAGTTATTGAATAGGTAGAGTTACATTTTATTCAATAAAACCTCTACAAAAAAAAAATCACTTGTGTAAAATTTTCTGGACCTACTGAAAAAACAGCCTATGCCAGGCTGGGAGAAATGAACAGTGTTGACATAGTTTAAACACTACATGGTGATAAAATTACACTGCTGTTATTTTTAAGACGGTGTCAGTGTGAAATTTAACCCAAAGAGGTGTAAAAACAAAAAGCCACACCTCCACTTAACGCTAGGCCACCAGGCTATGTCCGCCATTTTATTTCACTTGAAGATGAAGAAAAAGCAGATAAATCAGGTTCTCACATGGTATAGCTAAAATAAGTGTTATTTTTATACACATGCACAGGAGTATATGTGTCGTAAGTCACATTTGATCAATTTGTGACTTTAAGATAAATCGGGACCACGTTGTACTAATAACGTTACCTCAGTAAGGTTCATTCAAATTGTGGATGCGGTTTAAACTAGGTCTCTAATTACGTGTCCGTGGATTTCCTAAATGAAGGAGCGTATTAATAAATAGTGAATTCATACAGAACCCTAAATCGTGAAGCGTGGGCGCCATCTTACACATTGACCAGCTTTATAAAACATTTCAGCTAGTCGCTAGAAATGCTTGGTGTTTTGTTAAATATAGTCTGTGGAACAACGTATAAATGCGCTGCATAGTGCTAACGTTAGATTAACAAAAGTATGTTTATTTCGAGGGGTGCTGCAGACCTGGTTTTTTCAATGTTTATTTTTATGAGTTAACGTTAGCTGTAGTGGTGTGTGTTTTAGTTTTTTGTATTGGTCTCATCTAGATACTATAAGCATTTTTGTGTTAGCTTGTTAAAAAAGCACACCGACTGACTGAGATTATCCTGTGAGAGTGTTTCATTCTGAAGAAATGCTGGTTCAAGTGGAGTGTAAAGGGAACCCGAACTAGATCCGAATACCAGTGAAAAATGGCGGTTTTGACTTCTGTGAATTCATTAAGGAAGGTACATTTTTTTACATGTTATAAAATAAGTATATGTATGTTTTATTGTTTGGGTAGTGCATTGTGTGTAGTGGGGGTGTAATGGAAATGTTTGAAATCCTCTAATTACATACAAAGGCGAATTAATTTATTCTTTATAAAATCCAGAATTATTGAATGAATCTACGTTCTATATTTTCTAATTTCTTATTTTTAAGATGTAATCCCAGATTTGTAAAGTAGAATATGATAGTAATATTGTGTAAGAATTAAATCTTTTCTATACGTGACAGCTGCAGCAGAGAAACAACATCTTATGGAGACTCCGTACCAGGAACAGGTTGATCGTTGCACAAGACATCAGTGTATCAGATGGGGTGATGTGTTTCGACCAATTTCATTGGTCTGATAGGATTTTTATAACCTTGGACTGTATCCTTTGTATACTTTCGACTGTAAAGACTGTGAGCCTCACCCTTGCCTCTTTGCTCACAGACTCAAGCTGTGTGTAAATCAAATCATTCTCTGCAGCGAATCAAAGACAAAACTCTGTTTTTTTTTATTTTATTCAAAGTCTTCACAATTAGTTTATTACTTGGATTAATAAGAAATTAAAAATAGAACAGGGCTTCACTGAACAATACTTGCACTGCATTTGTTAATTACAACATTACATGATTACAAAATGTTCCTTCCTTGTGTATGTTTCTTATGTCACACGTTAGAGAATTTGAATTTGAACATGAAAGGTCTGTCAGCTGTTACACAAAACGCGGTTTAAAATGTCTCATCATATGCTCTTAGGTGGGGAGAAGCATCAAGACATTTCTTGTTTGAGTTGAATCTACACAGCCCTTAAATTTTTAATACCATTTTGCAAATATGAATGTCCTCAAAAAGGAGCTTTTGTCAGGTTTAGCCCAGTTCCTTTGCCTAATTAAGCTGAACAGATGTTGCACTTCCCAGGTAAGTATTCTGCACAGGTTTTCTAAATTGCTTAAAATGGTTGTTTGTGCAACATTGATCAATCGTTGTTTGACATCAAAATACCACGAGATCCAGAAAGCAGAGCAGTTACGGCCAGTTCTCCTCTGACCGGATGCCCAGTAGTTAATTTCCAGTTCAATTTTAAACATAGCTATGTCAGATTGTTTAAAGGACTTATTGTGAGTGTGTGTGTGTGTGTGTGCACGCATCAGGATCTGGATGATCTGTCCACGGGGAACGTCTAGGTGTTCTGGTCTTCGATGAACATAACCTTTGGGATCTACCATCTGATCTAGATACGAACTGAGAAACCGGTGCCGCCGGAGTTCAGACAGCACCCTCCGCAAATGCTCCAGGTGATCCTCCCAAGTCTCCGAGTGGATAACGACGTCGTCAAGGTAGGCCGCGGCATAGTTCTGGTGCGGCCGTAAGATGACGTCCATCATGCGCTGGAAGGTTGCTGGGGCCCACGTGAAGACCGAAGGGAAGGGTCCGGTACTGCCAGTGGCCACTGGGGGTGGAAAAAGCAGTTTTGGCTTTAGAATGTTTAGAGAGAGGTACCTGCCAGTAACCCTTCGTCAGGTCTAGGGTGGAGATATACCTTCCCAGTCAGTCCAGCAACTCATCCACATGCGGCATGGGGTAACCTCGTTTAGGCGGCGGAAATCATTCAAGCGGAGGGTGCCGTCAGGCTTCAGGACCATCATGATGGGGCTGGACCAGGGGCTACGCAACGGTTCAATTACCCCCATCTTGAGCATCTGTTGGATTTCCTCGTCAATAGCCTGCCGACGAGCCTCAGGGACCCGGTAGGGCCACTGCCGGACTATAACTCCAGGTGGCATATGGATCTCGTGTTCGATGACATGAGTCCGCCCGGGCCGAGGGGAGAACACGTCGGAGTACTGACCGACCAGGAGCTGGAGTTCCCCCTTCTGGGCAGCCGAGAGGTGGGGGTTGACGTCAACAACCACGGGATCGGTGGACGTGAGGCCGGAGAATTGGCCCTCGTTCCCTCTCCACTTTTTAAGTAGGTTGACATGGTAGAGTTGGTCTGGTCGTCGTCGGCCTGGCTGATGTAGCCGGTACGTGACTGGGCCAATTCTCTCTACTACTGTGTCCAGGTGGCCAGGAACTTGCATGCTGCTGTGGGAACGAGGACCATCACCTTGTCACCGGGTTGGGCTGCCCTGTTGTAGTGTCGCTGTTGTGCTTGTTGGGCTTTGCATAGGTGGTCCCGGACTAACGGCATGATGCGGTCTATCCTCTCCCTCATTTCTTTTACGTGCTCCACGACGGTGCAATGGGCTGCTGGCTGCTGCTCCCAGGCCTCCTTGGCGACATCCAGCAGGCCTCATGGCTGCCGTCCAAAGAGGAGCTCAAAGGGAGTGAACCCAGTTGAGGCTTGGGGGACTTCCCGGATGCCAAAAAGCACGTATGGCAACATTAGGTCCCAGGTTTTCCGCCACCACGCGCCGAAGCATTTGTTTGAGGGTCTGGTTGAACCGTTCGACCAAGCCATCCGTCTGGGGGTGATAGACGGTAGCCCTTAGTTGTTTCACTCGCAGCAGCCGGCAGAGGTCAGCCATTAGCCGGGACATGAAGGGGGTACACTGGTCGGTCAGGATCTTGTCTGGGATGCCAACCCGGCTGAAGAACAGAAACAGTTCCTTGGCGATGGTCTTCGCCGTGGCCTTCCGTAGAGGAACGGCTTCAGGGTAGCGGGTGGCATAGTTGACTATGACCAGCACATGTTCATGTCCCCGGGCAGACTTTGGCAGCGGCCCGACAAGGTCCATCCTGATGCGCTCGAATTGCACGTCGATGATGGGCAGCGGAATGAGTGAACTGGGGGGAGGAGTTTGAGGAGCCGTCAACTGACATGTGGGGCAAGCTTGACAGAACTGCTTGACTTCAGCATTGAGGCCGGGCCAGTGGAAGTGGTCACGGATGCGCTGAGCAGTGTTAGCTGCCCCGAGGTGTCCTGCCATCGGGTGAGAGTGGGCCAGTTCCAGGATTGCCTCCGTCTTCGACTTTGGAACTAATAAGAGCATTTTCTCCTCCCCCCTCCGCTGGGCGACACAGTACAACAGGCCATTTTTGACGATGAAGTGCGGGAGAGGATGGGGCCCAGGTCGCACTTCCCGTCCTTCAATGATTCGCACTTGAGGCCAGCAGTGCTTGAGTCGATCGTCCTCTTTCTGGGCTTTTGCGAAGGAGCCCCCTCCTGAGACCTGCTGAAAAACATCAAAGAACAGGTTAGGATTTTGGGAGGGGGACTCACCATCTCTCCCGCTGTCCGAGGCCAGCAACACGTGACGGTCCTGCGGTTCGCGGGCTGGTCTCCGTCGGAGGCGGTTCCCTCTGGGGCTGACAGGCTGGGTGGCGGCTCCAAGCAAGCGATCGAACCCTGGCCAGTCCCTTCCTAGCAACACCGGGACCGGGAGATCTTTGACCACTCCAACTTCCAGGGGCCAGGCACCCACGCTGGCTGAAAGGTTGACCCGCCGAGCACGCAGGTGATGGGAATGTAAATCTTTTTTTCTCCCCGCGGGGCCAGGATGTTCGCTCGCACCAGGGTGACTGTGCTACCGGAGTCTAGGAGGGCTCGGAAGGGCTTGCCGTTCACTTTTACATCAACCTCTGGGGCTCCTTTGGGTGGTTCGTGGTGAACAATGCAGCCTGCCAGCCAGGCGAGGCCGGGGCGGACCGGGTCTTCCGTTGGTATTGGCTCATCGCGTGCAGAGGGAACTGCTGGCCTGCTGACTGGTTGCGGCGTGCCCTCCGGCGCGCGTCGCTCCTGGACCACCCTCCGGGGAAAAGGCAGCGGCACTCGCTCCCCTGGGTCCCGATGTTGGGCTGCGTCCGCCAGCTCCACTGCCTCGACAAGCTCCATGGTCGTTGCGGGGTTCCTCATCTTTACCGCCTGTCGGTGTGAGCAAGGGAGAGCTTGGAGAAACCGGTCCACAACGACCCGTTCTGTCACCTGACTCGCTGACGGGGTTCCGTCTAAAAGCCAATGTTGCTCGAGGCGCGAGAGCTCCGCGGCTTGTGCTTGTGCTGGGAGACGAGGGTTGTATTCCCAGCTGTGGAACTGTTGCGCGGCTGATATCAGATATAAGTCCCAGCCGCGCAAGAATCTCTCTTCGCACCTCCGGATAGCTTTCTGCGGCTTCGCGCGAGAGAGAGAAAAGTAAGCCCGCTGGGCTTCACCGGTTAAAAGGGGGGGCCACTCATCGGGGTGCCATCCTTCTGTATTGGCTGCCGTCTCAAACATCTGAAGAAAAGCCTCGGGCTCATCATGGGCTGACATTTTGGGTAATAGCTTGGTGGCTTGGGCGCGGGGATCCGGCAGCGGTATTTGTTGGGCGGCGGCGGACCGTAAGGCGAGGAGCTCCTGCTCCGCTTTGCTCTGTTGGGTCGCCAGGTGCTCAGCTATTTGTTGCTGACGGACGCTGACCTCGGTGAGCCACTGTAGCAGTTCTTCCATTATGGGGGAGGAGTGCTACACCATGCGGGGAAACTAAATGTGAAACAAAAGAGAGAAAAAAAAAGATCGGGGGTGAAGGCGAGTTTACTGGCCGGTGTTCCTTCACACAACTGCCCGCATTGTCCACCAGTGTGACGGGGTGAAGAAACACACGGCAAGGGAGTTCAAAACAAAAGCCCCGGAGGGTGGATTTATTGTGCAAAACACGGGTGAAATACAGGTGCAGATGAAACTCCCGATGTGGGTTGGTGCTGAGGTGCTCTCTCTCTTATGTGTATCCCTCCTGGTGCAGTGGATCCGTGCTGTGACGTGCAGGCTGACCGGTTATACGCTGCTCTCTACAGGAAATAAGTGAAGTTAGGCTCAGCATTCATGGAGACAATTTCCTGCATGTGGCGTGTTGCGTGGCCTTCTTATGCCGTGCTGGTAATGGGGAGCAGCTGGGTCCGATCAGCCTGTGACGAGTGTGGCCAGGTGCTCCTCGTTTGTTTCCAGGGCGACACTGATGGCGGTTCAGGACGCTCGTCACAATATATATTTATTTTTTGTTACAGAGTACAGTTGATCAGACACAACTTTTTCTAGAATTTTAGAAATAAACTGTAGATTTGAAATGGGTCTATAATTTGTTGTAGTTTCTTACACGAGAGCCTTAATAACCTCCAGCCTGAATGGTTTTGGGACGTGACCTAAAGATGACGACAAGTTAATAACATTGAGAAGCGATTCTTCTGCTACAGGTAACAACTCTTTCAGTAATGTTGTGGGTACAGGGTCCAGTAGGCATGTTGTTACATTGTGTTTGTTATTTTCTGTGTTTTCTAAAAGAGTTTTTATACCATGTATGTTTTTGTCAACATCTTCTAATGTATTAGATAGTGATAGCGCCTACGTTGCTAGTCATTTTGTCTAGTTCTTCTGTATTTATAGATACACAGAGCAGTTGAGATTAATCAGGCAGTGTATTTGTGAATCTGTCCTTGGTGGCTGGAACAATAGGATGTTAACGCCGAGTCATGTAGTTAATATCAGTAATATTTAGCATGCATGATACAAGGAAAGGCTCAATAACATCATCGCTTTGAGGAACAATATCTATGTCAATAACAATAACTTCATGCAATAAATTTAAATCTAGCGTATGACTTCAATAATGAGTGGGTTCAGTGAGGCAAGCTTTAAAAATAGTCTTTGTTAATTTATTTAGCATTTTTCTGGTTTAATCACGATCAGTAGTTTCTATTGTCAGTCACAGCATGTCGGAGAAAACGCCTGGCAAGTAGATATTACATAACAAGTAAAGATTAAACTATTGCAGAAAAGTAATTTATTTTGAAGGGTGTAAAGTAAAGTCTTGTTTTGTAGGTGTATTTTTGCAGCAGAAATGACAGAGCAGAATGAAATGTTATGATTTCATGTTAACAGTTTAACAGTGCAATTGGAAACAAGATCATTGATATGACAACTGAAAACAACGCAACATTAATTAGATTATTTTTGATTTCAGTATTCATAAAGATTAATTTTTAGGTATAGTCAATACGTCAGTTTTGGCTGTTTAAATGCTGAAAATATGTCAGTATTGCACGTTTTAGTGCCTGTAAATGTAGATCAACAATACACATTATATAATTAACATTATATAGATCTTTTTGCAAGACTTAATCACCTCAAACAAACTGGATTGTTTTTTATTAGTGACTAAGACTTGGTTGATTTTTTATTTTTATTTATTTTTTTTTTTATACCTTTTGTGGTCTTTTTTTAAAGGTACCCCAGACTCAGGGGTGGTGGTCTTGCAGTTTTTGTTGCCAATCCTTAAAGACTGAATCTTGTTTCAGCTATTGTAAATATGAAACCAATTAGCCATCACTGTTGTTTTTCAACCTCCAAAACCTCCAAACTTTTTTAAATGTTCCGTAGAATGCATACAGTATTTTTAATTGTTCTCTGATATCTACATAGAAGGTATGTGGCTTAATATTAGGCAAGAAAAAAAAAACCTACGCTTTGGAGATTCGTGATGCATGTAATCTGTTTATACTGTGGAGCGTCAATACTTACCACAGAATTTACAAGATCAGATGCTTGTCAGTGACGCTCAGGATCTGTTGATCATTCTCCATCATCCTCGGTCATCTCTTTGTGATGTAACTGGCTAATGCTAGCAAGGAGCTAACCATGTCCTTTTAGTGGCTTGTGTTATTTTTTTAAAACTTGTTTTTTGGTTTTTGCACCTTCCCAAATAGAGATATAAACACATCCATGCACAGCCTGGAATGTCCTGGTATTGTCCTGTTTTCTTCACAATACCTGCAGAACTTCTGATGGTATGGATGTTCGCGGGCCTAAAGAGTTATGGGGCCCTGGGCAGGATACTAAAAAAATAGCTCCTATTAGTGTAAAAACTGTCATAACAATTTGCGGAGATAAATATTTAATTGTAAATGTGAAACACATTCAGTTTACCCATGTAAAAAATCTCTGAACAGATTAAAAAAAAAAAAAAAAAAAAAATCCAATTACTCCTAACTGTTTTATAGGTTAAAGGTCAAATTTAACAAGTTGGTCCCTAAGAAACAATCACATGATTATGGCACATCAGGAACAATATAAGTCTTGTTTTAAATCTTTTAGATTATGCACATTTTGTACATTCCAAAGCTACGATTCTTTTCTAAAGCTTTCTAAAGCTTGGTGAAATGTATTTATTTATTTGTTTTTTGTTAATGTTGAAATGTTTTATAGACGTTAACAGCTCTGCCCTAATTTTGGTGTTAGACAGGGATCTCACCCTTATTTATTTTAGTTATGGAATTGTTACCATTAAGTATAATCTTTCAACAATGTTTCAAAGGTATATATTTTTAATAGGGAAACTAAAATATTACAGTTTTTTACAAAGATAAAAAAGTCAGCTATCCAAGGCCTTAAGTGCTTCTGGACTGAAATTAAATATGTCCAAGTGTGAGATAATGATGCTACATGAAAATTATGATTCTTCAAGTAATGTAATCGTAGTAAAAGAGACTGCAAAGTATTTGGGTATTTTCTAAAATTTAGGCCACAACTTAATTTTTCCGGGATGTCAGAGGATGACCACTCGAACGTACCGCTCGTTGATTGCTGTTTTATTGTGTGTCTTCAGATATTCAAGGTTAACAGATGCTACTCAAGGACGAACCACAGGTGACAATAACTTCATTACACAGCCTGAAGAAATGAAGAAATAAAGTGACTAATCAAACACACCTGAACAAGGTTAAGGGTTAAAGGAAAGCCACAGGCAGGTTAGTTAGGAGAGAGAGAATTTATTTAACATATATATTATTATTTTTATAAAACGTCTTTATTCTTTTGTTTTTTCATGCTTGCAAAGATGGGTCATTTTGACCTGTATAAGCTTGTAGTAACACACAACCTAGGAAAAAAAACGAAACATTAATTTGTCGCCATTTTAAAAATATTATTTATGAATCATGGAACTTGTAGATCAGGGAAAATAAAATGCTGAAATAAACTCATTTGAAATCATAAAAGATAAAACAAACAAACAAAAACTGCCCAAAGAAGCATGGAAATAACATAGGAAATGAATGCGGGTCATTTTAGACCCATGTTTTCATAGCATCCATGGGGTTTTCATAGCAACAATAAATTATAAAATATAAAAATATAAAAGTATTTGGCACTGTGAATGAATCAAGATGGCGCCGTTGAGTTCGGCTGCCGTCACGACCGCTCCTGCAAAACTTTTTGTTTTTCTTTTAATGTTTAGTATTTTGGACAGTCTGCGCGGTTTTCTTTATATAAGATGGCTATTATTACATACGACCGAGCCACTCTTATATCTATTGGTGTACAATGCACCCAACTTTCGCGCCGTTTTTAAACCGGACCCATGCTGGCGAGCGAGATCCTGACGAAGACAAAAGGACGCGACCCGCACCGGCGTCCACGAGGGAAACGAGCCGGCGTCAGGAACAGGTTGAGGGCACGCTCACACCGCGCTCCCCTACCTAGTGTCCTGTTAGCCAACGTCCAGTCTCTGGAAAACAAGCTCGATGACCTCAGGGCAAGGATCAAGTTCCAGAGAGACATTCGGGACTGCAACCTCCTCTGCTTCACCGAGACATGGCTGAACCCAGCGGTACCGGACCACGCCATACAACCGGCCGAGTTTTTCTCCGTTTACCGCATGGACAGAACAATGGAGTCGGGGAAGACACGGGGAGGTGGAGTGTGTCTGATGGTGAACAACCGCTGGTGCGACAGCGCGAGCGTTGTTCTTCTCTCACGCTCCTGCACACCAAACCTGGAACTTCTGACCATCAAATGTCGCCCTTTCTATCTTCCACGGAATTCAGCTCGGTCATAGTCAGCGCCGTTTATATTCCACCTCAGCGGACACGGACGCTGCAATATGGGATTTACACGACCACCTCACAACACACCAGTCACAACACCGGGACGCCGCACTCATTGTGCTGGGGGATTTTAACAGTGCAAACCTCAAGCGCGCACTGCCGAACTTTCACCAGCACATCACCTGCCCCACCAGGGGCGAAAGGACACTGGATCACTGTTACACACCCTTCAGAGACAGCTACAAGGCAAAATCATGCCCACCGTTTGGTAAATCGGACCATGCCGCCATTTTCTGCGTACCTGTTTACAAACAGAGGCTGAAACAGGAAGCCCGGTACAGAGGAGGTGTCACGCTGGACTGACCATTCGGTGGCCGCTCTGCAGGACGCTTTGGATGACGCAGACTGGGCCATGTTCAGGTGTAGCTCCGAGGACGTCAACGTGTTCACGGAAGCGGTGGTGGGATTCATCGGGAAACTAGCGGATGACACGGTAGAGAAAACCGTCATCAGGACGTTTCCCAACCAGAAGCCGTGGGTAGACAAAACTATCCGCGACTCTCTGAGATCCCGCTCCGCAGCCTATAATACGGGATTGTCAACGGGATATGTCTGAATACAAGGCTGCGTCATACGCGCGTGCGCGCAGAGCGGTAAAGGAGGCAAAGAGGCGCTACGGGAGGAAACTTGAGTCACAGTTTCAACACAGTGACTCTAGGAGCCTTTGGCAGGGACTGAGAAACATCACAGACTATAAAACGCCAACCTCCAGAGTGGAGAGCGCGGATGCTTCTCTGGCAGACGAGCTAAACACCTTTTATGCTCGTTTCGAGGCTGCAGCTAATCACGCTAATCACGCTAGCGCCGCTAGCGGCATGATGAACAGCACGCACGCCGAGAGAGCCGGAGAGGAAATCGCGTTCACCATTTCGGAGCACGACGTAAGGAGGGCATTCAGGAGAGTGAACACCAGGAAGGCAGCAGGACCTGACGGCATCACAGGTCGGGTTCTGAGAGCCTGTGCTGACCAGCTAGCACCGGTGTTCACTGAGATATTTAATCTCTCCCTGAAACAGTCTGTAGTCCCCTCGTGTTTCAAAGAGTCCATCATTGTTCCTGTGCCGAAGAAACCTCAACCATCTTGCCTTAATGATTACCGCCCTGTAGCTCTGACGTCTGTAGTGATGAAGTGCTTCGAGAGACTCGTCAGAGACTTCATCACCGCATCACTACCGGACACACTCGACCCACTACAGTTTGCTTACCGCCAAAACCGGTCTCACGGAGGATGCCATCACACACCTCCTCCACACAACCACAAGCCACCTGGATTTTAGGAAAGGGAACTATGTGAAAATGCTGTTCGTGGACTATAGTTCAGCGTTCAACACCATAGTTCCCTCCACGCTCACCTCGAAGTTGGAGGTCCTGGGACTCAGCCCATCCCCTGCGTCACTGGATCACCAACTTCCTGACCGACAGACCACAAGCCGTGACGGATGGGAAAACACACCTCATCCTCCCTCACTCTCAGCACTGGAGCCCCTCAGGGTTGTGTTCTGAGCCCCTGCTGTACTCGCTGTACACACATGACTGTGTGGCCACTACAAACTCCACCACCATCATTAAATTTGCTGACGACACTGTCGTGGTGGGCCTGATCTCCAACAACGATGAGATGGCCTACCTTCAGGAGATCAACAACCTGGAGAGATGGTGTCAGGAGAACAATCTTCTCCTGAACGTCAGCAAAACAAAGGAGTTAATAGTGGACTTCAGCACGAAGCAGGTGCGCTCTTACCATCCCATCAAGATCGACGGGACCCCAGTGGAGAGAGTGGACAGTTTCGGTACCTGGGTGTTCACATCACGCAGGACCTGTCTTGGTCCTGTCACATCAACACCCTGGTGAAGAAGGCCCGGCAGCGTCTATACCATCTGAGGCGCTTAAGGGACTTCAGACTCCCATCTCAGGTGCTCAGGAACTTTTACACCTGCACCATCGAGAGTGTCCTGACGGGAAACATCACCTCCTGGTTTGGAAACAGCACCATGCAGGACAGGCGAGCTCTCCAGAAGGTGGTGCGGTCAGCTGAGCGCACCATCCGCACTGAGCTCCCTGTGCTGCAGCACATCTACAACAAGCGGTGCTGTACCAGGGCCAGGAAGATCGTGGAAGACCTCAGCCATCCCAACAATGGACTCTTTTCTCTGCTGCGTTCAGGAAAGCGCTTTCGTTCCCTGAAGGCAAACACAGAGAGAATGAGGAGGAGCTTCTTCCTGCAGGCCATTCGGAGTCTGAACCAGAGAACACCCAGCACCTAAATACCGGAATTCCCATGTTCACCCCTCTTTCCCCAGATACTCGCCACTTACATTTGGACAATTGCACTAGCCACTTTGCACTGGACATTGCACAGCCACTTTACACTTACACTTTTACACTTTATATCTTATACTTTATATTTATATTCTATTTTATTTTATTTTTTTATATTCTACTTTTGCACACTTCTTTTTATATATATTTCTTATATTTTATATTTATATATACATTTAAATTTGTTTCTATTTTGATGCTGGACGGTTGTAAAGAACATTTCACTGCATGTCGTACCATGTATGTATGTGTATGTGACAAATAAAATTTGAATTTGAATTTGAATTTGAAAACCTCTGTAAATACAAAAATCTGGATGGATATTTAAATAATTTCAATTAGAAAGTAGTGCAGCTGTGTTGTTGACAGCTCCATCTTCTGTCAGAGAGTGTATGCGAGCTTTTCATTCATGTGCTTCTCATCCGTGCTTGTTTATATCAGAGTGCACAAGTATCTTCAAAGCCTAAAACATGGGTGGGTATACGTTATGCAAATGTTAGGGGATGTAGTGAACCCGACCGTAACGTGACAGGAGTTGTTGTGTTGCGATTCACTTCAGTGGTCTCTTTCATGCAGGAGGTTTGAAAACAATGGTGTTTGAGGTATGACGCTTTCATGTAATTAATGCGAAAGTAAACACAGTTTTCCATTCTATGGCACTTTTAAGGAAAGGCTTAAATGTTATGTAAAACAAATGTTATTGGAAGACAGTTTTGAAGTGAATAGAGATGTCCAATATATTTCATGCTGGGGGTATAATTTTATTCATGCTTTGAGTGTTTTGTGCGGTTCACTGAAGTCTAAAGCTGACTATCTGTGTCCATGCAGTGAAACGTGGTCAATGTCCTAGACCAACGAGGACTCAAGTGTGTGATGAAAGCTGTTACCATAATGGCCCATGTCCTGCCACACAGATATGACACCTGTGGTTATGCGTGCATTTGGATAGGGAGGTGGCTGTGGACACAGAAGGAATCATGGAAGAGGCCACAGCCATGGAATGGGTCAGGAAAGTGGTCGAGGACAGGGAAGCAGTCAAGTTCAGGAAAGTGGACAGGGAAGAGGTCATGGTTAGGGAGGTGGTCAAGGTCAGGCAAATGGACTAGGAAGTGATGAAGGTCGGGAAGGTGGGCAAGGTCAGGGAATTGGTCAAGGTCAGGGATATTGACAGGGTGGGAGGTGGGCAAGGTCAGGGAATTGGTCAAGGTGAGGGATGTTGACAGGGTGGGAGGTGGGAAAGGTCAGGGAAGTGGAGCATAGTCATGGGCATTTTGCATAACACGCATTGTAGATTCTTCCACTGCAGGAGTAACTGCAGTCAGTTGTGTCTTTTCATATATATATTTTTATTTGTAGGCCTATGTTTAATAGACCTATGTATAATTTGAGTACTTTGTACAGCCCTGTAAACAGAATGCTTACCTTCATAAATGTGATTGGCCATCCCAGTCACTTTGATAATGATGAGAGGTCTGTTATCGTTGCTACACCAGTGTTCAGTTAGTGTAATTAAGCAGTTTGTTTTATTATTAACCTAAACACATAAATTCAGAGGTCCAGAACACATGTCTCCATGACATTATTCTAACAAGTTTTGCTTCAGATCCTTGTTGTTGGGATAGCATTTAAGTGTTTCAAAAAATCTAATCTGTTAAACCTTTGCTTAAAAACAAATCTCAACCCAACCATCCTCTCCAATTATAGACTTATAGACAAATGTATCTTTTATTTCTAAAATAGATTTCTAAGATGTGTTGGAACAACTGCAGGGTTTTCTGGAGCTAAGCAGTGTTTTTGAAGAATCCAATTTGGAAAATATGACCATACAGAATTAGCTTTAATAATTTTTTTTAAAGATATTTTTTGTCTGCTGATTATCTCACGACTTAAAGAATGTGTGGGTATTGGATATTGTGCTCTTAAATGTTTAAAGTCCTATCTGAATTATAGAACTTTTCCTGTTTATCTTGATGGGTTTACTACTTCTGTATCTGTTTTGGATTATGGAGTTCTATCCTGGCCCCTTTCAGCCCTGTTTTACTCTAACAGTTGTTTGGGAAAAATCCCCTATACCTATGTTAAGTAGGATTGCGCTGCTCGCACTTTTATATTGCCTTTGTTATCCCTACTAATCCCTCATCTGTCCCAAGCTTTTTTGAAGTCAATTATTGATTACTGAGATAGTTAGGTAATTTTGTCATTGTCTGAGGTTTCCCTATCTTAGCGAGAGGTATAATAAGGGATCATGTCCATTCTGTTGGCCATTCTCGTTCTTTCCTGATTTTCTGGCACAACTTCTACAGTACCTCTAGATGGTACTGTTTTTAGGACTGGTGGGCTGTCTTTCTGCTAGGATGGTGGGATCTGGTTGCAGGTCAAAGCTGCAGTATTCTGTCCATCTTTTAAGCACTTGTTCAGCATCTGTTAAGATGTTGCCTTCTTTATACTCTTCAACATTTGGGTCCTCTTCTTTATTCTCTACTATTAGTACTTTGGGTACTGAGGGCAGCTCACACTGTGGAAGAGCAGGGTCTCTCCTCAATGCCCTCACTAGGCTGAGTTGTTAACCCTGCCACCATCTATGCTTTAGGGCACAGTTGTCTACTGCGAGTGCACATCTCAGTGTCCGTCTGGGATCACACTGGCTCTGGAAAGCTTGCTGCCTCCAAGTATGTCTCCAGAATGGCTAGTTCACTCGGTCCCTCCCAGTCCTCCTATTACACTGGAGGGAGACTGATTCCCTATGTTCTAGCAGGGTGGAAGCTTCTGACAAATATCTCAAGACGGGTCCTGCAGAAAAAAGGTTACAGAATTCAGTTTGGTTCTCCTCCACTTCATTCAGAACAAGAAATAAACAATCTCTTTAGGAAGGAGACCACTGAGATAGTCCTTCTCTTGTGACAGACAGCCTGATTGCTACAGCTTGTACTTCACAGAAGAATGGAGGGTTCCCATTCTACATCTCCATCAATTAAACTTCTCAATCATGTGACTGAAGTTCATCTAAAGGGTGCATACTTTCATATCTCCATCATTGCCCAGCTTACCAATACTGAGTTCTTCCGTCCCACCTTGCACTCTCACCTCACATTCAGACCACCTGTATTCTCAATTATATCAACAACTGGTTGATATTAGCTCAGCAGGTGGTGGTTCAGTTTCTCATTCACTTATCAACGTGTGGTGTGGGTTTCTACCTTGATGCTGGCACATCTGTCTCCTGCTCAATCCTCACTGCAGTCGCGAGATTGAAAGGAGTGAAGCAGATCACTCACTGTCAAGCAGTTTCAAAAACTGCTGGGTCTGAGAGCAGCTCTGTCCAATGTGATACAGATCTGGCCACCCAGAATGCATGCTCAGAGGAAAGGGATTGTGCATGAGCCCTATATGTTACATAGAGCATTCCATGTGGTCCTACTTTAACACAGGAAAGACATGATCAATTGTGGGCAATCATGTTCTGAACTAAAACAGCATGTGAAAAAATCCTGTGTTGCTGGTGAAAGGTAGTAACCCTAGAGAGCAAAGGAAGTAAAATCGTTATTCAAAAATATATAAAAAAAGTGCATTTAAAATAATTTAATAATTTAATATGCCTAGCATATTAAAATCAATTTAAATTTAAATATTTATGATACTAAATTTAGCATAATAGGTGCCATTTTAATATATTTATTTAACTGTCAATAAACAATAATGGGTGGGGCTTGTAAAATGTGATGTCACACTGATATTATCGGATTCTGTGATATGGTTGCTCTGCGGTGCTATATATATATATAAGTTGACATGACTTGTAATGTACACATTTAAATACAAAATACATGCAAATGATAATTTAATACAAATTACATTGAAATGTGATATTGAACTGTATTATATAATTAAATGTGATATTGATATTGGCTGTAAACCTGCTGCTGAAACGACCTCCATTAAGCCCCTACAGTGTGTACATGCTGGAATGGTTTGAAGAGAAGATTTGGCGCATTAAGTTAGTTCACACCATCACACCATTTATTGTTATAAAGTAAGCAATTAGAGGAGACTTTTGCTTTATACCTGTGTGTCAGGTCACACACTTCTTCTTCCTTTTCTCAGAGTAGGACTGAGGTACTTCCCTTACAGAAAAAAATATATTGTGTGTGCTATTAATATACTTATTTTAAACTAAAAATAGGAAAGTATATCTACTTTTTATGTCTTGAGCTTGTCTTGAGAATTCAATGCTACTGGTCTAATCGGATTTAATGATCTATGCTAAGCTATGCTAAAAGTGTTATCACCAGACCCGGAGAACTGCTGAACCGATTTAAAAACTGTAAAACTCTACTTTTTAACTCTGAGGGAGTTGGAGAATGAGCCAATTTCTAAAAAAAAGTGGAGTGTTCCTTTAAGTGAGTCAGTCGATTTAGTTCACAACTGAATAAACAGACATACAGCAAACGATAACAGAAAAAGCCTAAAAACAGCAAAAAAAGGCCAGTTATCGTCTGTTATTGAAAGTAATTATAATTACTTCAGGACTTCAGTATTATTGCTGTAATGTGTTTATTGGTAGACTTTTATGTTATGAATTACTTTCGCCAAAGCAGAATATACAAATAATGTGGGTTTTATAGTCGATAAAACCATTACCACCGTTTTCTACTGAAAAGTACAAGTCTGCTGTAAATTGGTAGGTTATTTAAATGATCAAAACAATAAAATGTGAAGATACTCCAAAAGGCAGAGCTGAAGTGCGCAGTGAATGCGGATCAGAGTGGGGAGAGTATTTTGTTCATGTAGAGTCCTCCCTGTTTTCACCATTTACTATAAAGAAAGGAACTCAATGTGTGCTTCATGCAAATAGTCTCTCTCCCCTCAACGGCTCAACCTTCGTTCTCAGTTGCAATGAAATATCATCGGGTCTGTAATGGACACTGACTCTAAAGAGAATGGAAATGTAGGCATGAGTGGAATATAGATTAGAGAGTAAAGCATATCCTTCAGCAGCACCGTGAAAACGCTGTGACATCGGCTCTAGAGGGGCATTTAAAGAAAAGATTGGAAAAGAGAGAAAAGGGGCAGATGGAAGTGTCACCTTGAGAAGAAGAAAAAGGAGGGAGGGGGAGAAATCAGCGCCAACACTTTTCTCTCTTGACACGTAACACTGCCCCTTTCTTCCTAAACAAATGAATTCACGAATGTCCTTTCAGGAGCCATCTTCAAAATGGCTCTATCAGCAGTATATGTATCTGTATCTGGTTAATGATCAAAGACAAAATGTTTAAAAAAATCCCTTTATAAAAGCAAACAAAAACGACGTTAATGCATTTACAAAGGGTTAGCGTGTTGCCAACAATATGCTAAGGTTGTGTTGTAGTCAGTAGGATCACAAGTAGACAGTATACGTATGCTGTTTCTATTTTACACTTACAACCATGTTCATAATTTCTTTTGAGGGGAGGGTTTATGTGTGGGTACATGTATGTAATGTCTTGATGCCGAAGGACAATCTTTTGTTTTCTGCTCTACCAGCTGCAAAACTCTGCAGAAGCTACGAAAGCAACCCGGTTGAGTTCACTACCTCTGAAAAAAAACCCATCTAACGCTGTGACTGATGTAGGTTTAGATGTTTGCAATCTCTACCATTCTCTTGTCATTGTTGCATTCATTATTTTTAAACCCATTTCACATATTCATTGCGTTCCCCTTATAGTACTCGTATCGCATCCGAATTTCACTCATTCATACATTGCGCTCTCAAGATTAATTTATTTATTCCCATGGCTTGTTTCTTCTCCATCTTCACGAGCTTAAGTGTCTGAGCTAAGTGTGCTGTGTTGGAAAGCTAGTATTGATCCGAGCTGCTGTGACTGATCAGTGAGGGCTCAGGCAGGTGTCTCTTGTGCGTAGTGCAGTGGCAGTTTATACGAGGGATCGAAATCATCTCAGCAGGTTTTTACCTGAGACGCACCCTTAAAGGAGAAGTGTGTAATTTAGTGTTGCAGTACTTTCTCCTACCCCCGTTTAATTTACATGGATCGAGAAACCCGACTGACCCACTGCACCGCAAGCCATTTTATTGCATATATAAACACAAACCCACAATTTATTTACAACTAATGCAATATCCTATTTCCCCATCTACACCGAAATCATGACACAATACAAAAATAGTATCAGATTTGATATTTACATTCGCGTTAAATGATAATACGGTAATATTCCATTGTATTTTCAGAGAATACAATGGTTTTACCACGATTTCAGTGTCCAGAAACCACATCCAAATAACCACGGTACTTTTTTGTTAGCACACGCACATACGTTTCGGCATACTGCGGCCAGATCTGCGCTGAAATATGTCTGCACTGTAAACACCAGTATCCAGTATTTGTAGCCACCCACAGCCTAAGAGAGAGGTTAGGCTGAGGTAAAAGCAAAGCTGCTGTGTGGTATTGTGGCATGAAACCTCGGCTGATTTCACGCAGAGCTTAACCGCTTTGACCATGTAATAGAGTGGAGAAAAGAACAAAATAATCCTTCTCCCCCTCTCCCCGTCCCTCTGTCCCTCTTGACCAAGCAATCAGAGGCTCTGAGCGAGCAGGCCGGTGTTATCACCTGATACAAGGCGAAGACCGTGTCTTGCTGGCTTTTTTTTCTGGTACAATAATGCACCCCAAGAACAAGCTAAAGCCACATAGATACTGTATATTGGTTATTCATTTTCTTTTGACAATTAGGATGTGATTTCAACCCTTATGCTTTTCTAAACATGTTTCTAAATCATTTATTATTTGTGAGAACAGTTTACCATTTTTTTAAATGTCTATTACTTTTATGGGGGAGAAAAACCCCCCGAAAACATTATATATATTTATATTTATTTTATTATTATTTTGTACTGTTCTCTGAAGGTCCAGTTATAATGCTATATTTTTGCATCAAAAGCATAATTTAGAAGTAATAGACTATTATTTTTTTTATGTCCTGTGTTCAACCCCTCTCTGTTTGAATAGGTGTGGATTGAGGACTGTATAAACACAGTGATTGGCTAATATTTGTTTATGTTTGACAGACTACGTCCTTCACAGATAGACTATGCACTGATCTAGGTTAAAATGCCTAAATATTACTTACTATAGCAATAGCGATCACATAATAAAAACATCACCATGTAAATGAGTCTGCAGAAAAATTAACCGAACAAAGGACCTAGTTTTTACTGACTTGCTCTGGATTTTGATGCAAATAGTTTTTCCACAACTTGGCTCTCTTCACAGTGTCTTGTTTGCTTTAGAGCATCTTGATCGTGTGGTTTCTGTGAACCTAAACCTGAATTCGATTTAGAAGCAGTCGTCGAGGTTTATCCACACTGAGTCATAAAGTACTACATTTCACAAGCTGGCTTAGTTTTTAGACTAAAGAGAAAGTTCTAAGTATCAGCAGGATGTTTTTATAGTATAATGACATATTTCAAGATGAAAAGATCAAGGAATTTCGATTTCTTAATTCGTGACCTCTTTAACCCTTGTCTTGTGTACTTGTCAGTCCAGCTGACTAAAAAAACTAAACCAGCTAAACACCAGCTTGATCCAGTAAAAATAAGACTACTGTTATCATCTGGGCCTTACCAAATCTAATTAAACTGGTCTGTTTAATAGTTTCAAAGGGTTTTAAGGCACCAGACAGGCTAAGAGACCATATAAACCAGCTGAACAACCAGCTGGATGACCAAATAGACCAGACTTAAACCTCCCATGGCTTGTTTTATGCATTTTATTTTCCTTCAGTTTGACTAGTGTACTTTCAATATTGCACCAATTATATTAAATTGTTACCTTAATTAAATGTTGCAATAATAATGGAATTATGTTTATTTAAACCAGCTGGCTGTAAGAATCCTGCTGTGTAACGTATCCATATCCCCAGGTGTGTTTGCATCTGACATGTTCATTACACACACACAAACACACACACTATTCTCCAGTTGTCCCCTTATTAGGATCAGCAATGAAGGGTAAAATTAGGTGAAGGAGGGGTGTGGGTTATATTGTTTATCTATGTACCACAGGAGCTTAGCAGCCTGGGTAGAAGTTCATCTCTACTTGATAGTTTTCATTTAGCAAACCTCCTCTGTACAGTTGTTCTGAAGCCTTCGGAGTCATTTCTGACTGTAATCAATGAACCTGAGTTTATTATTGGCTATTTTATTTACCTCTGTACTGCCTTTATTGTAATAAGAGTTTATTATTATTAGGGTGCCCTCTGCTGGCAACTTCTACCTTCTTGTTGAAGAAGCAAAATGGGTAATATTGGACAGGCAGGGGGCGCCAAAGTATTGTTTTTAATTCTAATTTGTTTTCAGTTTATTTTTCTCACACACCATCCTGAGAATAATCCAAATCTGCCACAAAGTCAGTGATGTTATAACCTTTAGAGCACATCTGAGTATCATTATCGAGCACATAAGCTTACAACTAAGTAAAATTCCCCTGCTAAGAATCTCAAATTTATACGTTGTCCCAATACACTACATCATTTTAAAGTAGGTGTTGCTGCATGAGCTAATTAAACTACACGGTCCAAGCCAAATAGTGCGGCCACCTCCCCAATTCATGAACCCATCATGCGCTAAAGACAGTGAATCATACGTGAACAACGTGTAAAATTTCAGACAATAATTGTAAAATAAAAGAAAAATAAAAGACATTCCAGAGAGGTCAAAAACACTTCCAGAGCACAACAAAACTAGATGAAAATCCTCAATAAGATTAGTATTTAAACCCAGGCTAATTTACTGCTACCCAGGAGACCAGCAAAGCTTGTTTGACATAAACCGGCAGGAATGAGGGAGGCTCCCCTGGAATGGTGACCACAGAAAATGAAGCCTGCTTTCCACACACCAGTCCAGAAAGAAAGAGAGAAACAGGCAGCTGAGGAAATGGGGTTCACTTTCCGCACAGCTGGGTGAGAAAGAGAGAGAGACGGGGAGGGCAGTGGTGGTTTTGTAGGGGTTAGGAAGAACTTGGGAGAGATTTTGGAAAGAGAGACTGCGGTAAGAGTGCTGACGCACAAGTGGAACATGAGTGATCTACGCAGTCAAAAACTCACTGTAGTACACACACGCACATTTGACAGCAGCTTACCGTCTCAAACACAGGGTGTCTAACAATATTGCCAATGCCCAGTTCAAGCAAACTTGCAAAATTGATCCTGAAGGTAGTGGAGTTGAGGCTTGGGCTCAGTTCTTGCACACACATCTCATAAGCATTTGTGTTTAGATTAATTTTGTTGCAAAGGGACACTGTCATGCTGAGAATAACCCAGCAGTGCATCACGACTGCATGCTCTTGCATTATTGTTATGATATTTCGACCAAGGCTTAAAAAAACAACCCCAGACTGTTATTCCTGCTCCACTAAACTTCACATGTGGCACCATGCAATTCAGGGAGGTAATGTTCTCCTGGCATCCACCAAGCTCTTTTGGATCGTCAAGAGTTTACTGGCAAATGGTCTAACGTGTTTCATCAGTGTTTCCAGTGGCAGCTGCTGATGGTGTCCATTTTTTTTTTTATTTTATTTTTTTTTTTTTGCTGCAACGAAAATGCGAGACCTGAGATTTCACTTTTCTCAGACCTTTCCATACAGGAGGTGGTGTGGTCTAGAAGCATGCATGGAAACCGGAAGGTAGCCCTGAAAGCAGTGCGCCAAAACTTTTAACCACAGGTTACTGCAGTTAGGACTGTCACTTTAAAGTAAGACACTTTGGATAAAACTGCTAAAATTAATTCTCAAGCCGCCCACATAACTAGAAACATCTTGATAATGTCAGGGGATGTTGACTGCAGGGGACTATATAACTCTCGCTTGCATTTTCTTCTTTAGCATTTGCATAAAAATAAAAGGAATTTCAGATTCTGGGCCAGACCGAGTGAGAAGGAGCTGCTTGCGTCATGTATCATGTTTACAAGAACTGGTGCTCCTTACTACAATTTCTTGGTGTATAATATTTTAATCTAAACTGTGATTATTTTCACCTATTTCTGGTTGGACAGCAAGCTGGTGCATTATTGCTGTTCCCCTTCGGTCACTATGGCGAAGGTGGGGAACCTTGCCCCTGAAGGACCACATATTTTTTAGCTTCCACCCCAATCAGACTCACTTGCCTGTAGCTTTCTAGTAATTCAGAAGATTTCGATTAGCTTGTTCAGTTGTGTTTGATTACAGATGGAGCTAAATCTGGAAATTTTAGGAATAAGTCAGTTGTTGGCGTGTTAGGAGGTAAAAAGTAGCTATGCGAATTAAACTTATGTACTAAATTGGAATATTGCATAAAACATTTGCAAATAAAGTTTCCATCCAACAAGCCAAAGAGAACACAATCCTCACTTCTTGCTAAACTGTGGCACTAAATATCACTAAGAATAGAGGAGAAGCCACTAAATATAATAATTTTCACATATGATATTAATTACTTGCACCTCAGTGAGAGCAGATGAAACACAATAAATGCAGTCATTGCCTTCATAGAACCTGATTTTGCTGAGTTCTCTGTGTTTCTGGATCAACATCTTTATTTACCCAGGAACAACATTGTGATTAGCCAATCAGATTTGAACTAGTTTATATTTTTTTGTGACGTTCAGGCTTACAATCAGTGTTTCTAAGCTTGTAAGCTTGTATGTCATTGTCATTCATCTGTCATTAAATCTGATTTTAGGCATTAATCATGAGTAAGGTTAGGTTTAGGTGTGGAGATATGTCAACAATTACATTTTTGGATTAAAATGTGGTTCCAGGGTCAAAAAAATATGTTGATCTAGGAGCACGTCCAACTCAGCAATATCAAGACGTGCCATTGCTTTCGGAGGTGGATGCCAGCTGTTTGGGAACGTAGTCGTGTAAGACAGAAATACTTTGCTCTGGCTTTTCAGAATGACATACAGGTGCTTTAAATGAGATTGGTCCATTGCTTTTCAAGTTATTCCATATCAGAGCGCAAAGTCGCATGACTTTTCTGATGCATATGGAGGAATTTATTCCCACAGGTTATCCAAAATGTTAAAATCATAGCATTGTTTACATTACTAACTTTTGACAGAGAAGAAATTAATTATCCTTTGATCTACTGCTTGTCTGTACGTTTGAGTCTTCACCTAAGAACATTGAATATGGCTAAAATAATCCAATACTGAATGTTGGGGTGACCATAGCCATAAAGTTGATATTTCAGAGAGATATTATGGCTATAAAAGCAATTTTCACCTTGACAATGACCCGTACCTATTTGACTCGTGGCCCGTGACATCATAACAGCCCCTGGCCAAACCATAAGTGAAATATCTGTGGTGTCTAAGACTCGATTATTGCGGTAAGAATCTTTTGGTTCTTCAGACTTTTATTGCACAATAATTCTGCCACCACAGACATGCATTTCATTTTATTAGCGCAATAAATACGCTCTGTGGAACCCGCCTTTTGTAAGGAAGACAGAAGGAGCAAGACATTGAGAAAAGGCTCTTCTTTTCTACAGTTTCCAACCATAGGAACTAGCAAGGAGTTGCTTGTGTAGATAAGACACAAGAGAAGTTGTTGTTGTTGCAATGAGTCAAACACTCTCCTCTGCATGTTCGAGGGAGTGTCCGTCTTAAGAGTCAGATCGAATTAATTCTTAAATATTGTTCTTTGCTGAAGCATTGTTTGAAATATCCCAAGCTGAGCGCTAAAGCATTGTAGCCGAAATATGGTAGTGATTAATCTAGCCAGTTTGTGTTACTTTCATGCTGTTATGGCACTCTATCAAACATCAGAAAGATTACAAACTTCATATGCATAGCCAAAGCCAGACTTAGCCCATGCTAATATTGCTGCACAGCACATTTCACTAATGGGTGTTACACACAACTGAAATGCTTCCCCTTCTCTCTGCCCGTAATTTCCTATCCTCCAACACCAAAAAGGCCAAAAATAAAAAAAAACATGCAGTTATTGTAAAACAAATGTGTCACACATTAAATTAGTCAACTCTATAAATGCTTCAAAGCGTTCTGTTATACCCATACCAAGTTTCCACAACCCAAAGTGCTCTCGTGTTTTTAAACTTGTTTCACACCCTCATTTGTAGTTCACATCTAAAATTGGCCGCAAACCCCAAAGCTCCTTGACACTGAGACTAATGTCTTGTCCAATAACAGGAACAAGGGAGCCATGTTGGGTTAAGCCCTGCGACCTGTGAAGGCTGAGAGCGAAAGAACTCACACACATGCACACAAACACACACAAAGTCGGGGGCAGACGGCCAGCTTCCACTCTCATTGTTTCAGGAACGGAAAGAAAGGCAGTGAGAGCTTCCTCTGTTTTCTTCAGGCAGTCCGACGTGAGGATGGAAGGGTTTCTTGACAAAATGGTGGTGACCGAAATAGCAGCTTTCTTCCAAAGCTCAATAAGCTGTCATGTAGACGACTCTTTCCCAAAGCCAAAAGCATACAGAAGTTTTAACGTTAAAAACTGAACTCATAATCGAAGTATTCTACATTAGATAGCATGTACTCTGGCGCAAGATTCATCCACATCTAATGGCTGTGCTATTTCTCTCCAGAAGTTATAAGTGATAAAAATGTCTTTACTTGTTATAAATAGAGTTAGCTCCTTCCTGTTGGGGTCTTGAATAGTTTGATGTTGTTCTATCTCCTGCATTATTTTGTAGACTATGAAGCAATGGCCTGGGCAATTGTTGACACAGTTTGGTTGCAAACAGTACTAATTAACAAGACGTCATTCATTTGTTCATTCAGTAAGGACGCTGTAGTTATAGGACAACAATCGTTTAAAGCTATAGATTCATGAAAAACACGCTGTTGCTTGGAGACCAGTTCTGCTGCAGATTTTGTTGGAACTTTCATTGTAAAATATCAAAAACTATATTGTTTTTTAAATGAATGCTACATTTAAAACTTAAAATGTTCACTCAATATTACCTAAATCAATGTCATTTGCAATTGTTTGGATATTCACAGAAAATCTGTATTAACAAAGGTTTCTTACATCGATCTCAAGTGGCATTTTGCTTGTAAAAAATAAACCTTTGGTTTTAAGGTTACTTTAAGTTAGAACTAAAAACTGCCAAAACTCAGGATTGTGTTTGCGTACCCCTCTCCGTGTACCTCGTGTACACCCATTTGAGAACCACTAAAAACTAACTGTAATTTGACCTAAATGATGCTGCTCACCTTCTTAATGATGCTGTCTACCTTCTGATATAGCCTTGACGACAGAAGCGCACCTATGATGCCTTAAAATGCAGCCTATGCAGACAACACACTACAGGGCAAGTATATATTTTTTGCGTGCATGCATTTCATGTATTTAACCCTGTATGTAAATGCCGCAAAAAATATCCAAGCTGCTCCACATAGCTTCTCCAGATGTAGCATACATGGATCTGTAATTGTGTGTCTATGTGCATGGGTTTGTGTGTGTACTGTATGTGTGTGTTGTACTGTAAGTGCACTCTGGGGCCACTCTATAGCTGGTATTTATAACCGTGCTGTCAGGCCCTGGCTGCAGTTGGACCGTGGGAATGTGGCAAAGTCTTTCTGTGGTATTTTTAATGTTTGTTATTAAATATTCCCACACGGGACCATGACCAAACCATCGCCCCCTCCCTCTCTTTCTCCTTTACTCTGCCTCCCTCTGTCTCTCTCTCTCCTCCTTCTCGCTGCATTCTTCTTTCCCGAGGAGGAAAGCCGAGCGGGATCCGATAACAGCCAGGCTCTGGTTTCTGTGGAGATCCGGGAAGAGCGGCGAACAACTGTTACTGCAGCTGGATTTCAACGGCATAAGCCACGGTCAACAGGAAGATGTGTGTGCGTGGGGTTGCGAGCGTGAGCGATCAAGCGCGTGTGTGTGTGTGTGGTCTTTGGGATTGTTTGGGTGCACACACATACACATTAATAGTTGAGTTAGTTAAACCATTGGACACATAACGGTCTCTCCTAGTGTACAAAAGAGGAAGTCTAATGCGCAGCACATACACACACAAGGATTTTCACACAACCGCAGGCACTTAGGATGAAATGTAGCCAGAGATGTAGAGGAACAGGTGATGTGTGTATGTGTGTGTGAATGGGCGGAGAACCGCCAGACAAGATTTTACGGGTGTCAGCTCGGGGCGGCACAACGCAGTGAAAGTATTTCCTCTCCGCGGCTGTGTTTGTTTGTGTGGATCTTTGCCGCAGCCCGATGGATAAAGCGTTCGGAGAAAGGAGAGGGTTATCTCGCACACACAGAGTTCACAGAGAGGCCTTGATGGAAACGCCCTGGTCACAAGTCTCCAGTTTCGGGGGTCTGATTCATGTCTCCCAAGTAATTTGTCTCAAGACTAAATCTATGTGGGAGGAATCATTTCGCCATTTTAATCGTGATACACACATATAATTTCCAATTTCTTGTTTGTGAAACAAGTCTGCAAAATTCCCAATAATAGTTCGTAGCAGCTGTGAGTAAACTCGCCTCAATTTGAGGGAGTTTCTTGGTGTTTTTCTCTCAAGACATGAGCAATTAGTTTCAAGAAGCTTGTGTTCAGCTCTGTCTAGGTGTCTGAAAGCAAAGGTGACTCTGGTCAAAACTCAAAATGTAGAGCAGTGGTTCCCAATTCTGGTCCTGCTGGACCCCCAATACTGCACAATTTTTGGGCGTCTTTCTTATCTGACGCACATTTGAGGTCTTGGAGTCTTTACTATTGTACTAGTTGAATCAGGTGTGTTTGATTTGGAATACATTTCACAAGTTTGTCTGCCCATCCATTCCAGATGGTTATTGGTAAATAAACTTGGCTTGCTGTCCTCAATGGAGACTTCCCCCACTACCCACCCCCCCCCACCCCCATTGTGCTACTACCTAGAGTGAGAGTAACAGAAATAAAGGAAGAGATGGGGCAGTGGACAGGAATTTACTCTGAAACATTGCAATGATTGCTGTTTTTTTATAGGACTGAATGATTAGGATCAACCTGAAACTATGTTTATAACTTCATCTAAAATGTGAAGTATTGGGGCTTCTCCAGGATCGGAACTGGGAATTAGAGAACTAGAGACAAGTTGGATTTTCAAAGCCTAGTATGAGGAGGTCAGATTCAGTTTCCACTCTCCTGAACTAACTAATCAAGGAAACATCAGAAGTTTTGGAGCGACCTTCTTCATGACAGTAGTCCGTTAGGACTGGAGTTTGATACATGTGGCCTGCTGTAGGATATTGGGCTACAACAATCACTGGAAACAACTACGTCTTCAATTGTGAAGTTAGCAATCTTACTGCACTACTTCCTGTTAAATACATTATTTAATATTTTGTTTTTATCACACTGTATTGGTTTTTGCTCACTTGCAACATACAAGGTACCTAGAAAGCATAATGGTAGGTCAAGAGTTGGGCAAGGACTTGCTTGGTTTGGTTCAAAGGGCCGTAATGTTACTGTATTTGTTGTAGTCTCACGTTGCCAGACCTTCAGACTAATGGCAGAGGGTCTGGGAGCCACTATGAATGGCCAAGACCTGCCTAAGAGGCCACATGAATGACAGGTAAAGCAACCTATCGAAGATATGTATCACCCTGTTAGCTTACGAGCACGGTTTGTTTCCTTGTGGAAAGAAAAAAACCTTTGTACCCTTACTGCAGGAAGTTGCATGAAGCAAGCCAATCAGATTAGAGATTGCCAGATCGAGAAAGTGATTTCCAGTTTGGTGTGCTGTCTGAGGCTGAGACTGGCTGAGCTCTTAAGTACTTTTGAACCAAAGCCATATCTGCAAAATCCAAATCTTCCTATTCTTGCAGTATGTCATTATTGTGGTATTCAGCCAAAAGCCCCAAACTGTTTATGACCGAGTACAAGGTTCAGCTGAAAATATCAGGTTCAAATATATGCACCGACAACATTAGGGTCTGTAGTGCTTATCTTACATTGGCATATTGTTGGCAGTGAATTTCTCTACCCGTCTCGTTGGGTTGTTGAGTGTTCCATCCTTTTCCCTTCTCGTTCCCCAGGTCTTGCATTTTTTGTATGCATGCAAAAGTACAATCGCACAGACATTTGGAGAAAGGCAAGAGGAGAAAAAAAAGAAACAGAAAAAATGCTTTCCGCACAACGAGCCAGATATATCCTTGTGGTTTTCCATGTGTTTATTTTGATTTTCTGGTGGGACGACATATCTAAGGGAAAACCATAACGGCTCAGTGCTGGTGCTTTCCCACCGGGGAGCGTCATTCCGATAAAAATAGTGAGCTCTTTTTTTGGAAAGCTTCATGAAGCTCAGAGTGTGCATCCCCTGGGCTTCAAGTAGATTAGCATTGCTTTTGCATATGGAGGGCCTCTTTTCCGTTCGGACGGAGCTGCTACGGATGTATGTTGACGCTGTAACTTCATCTCGGCTTGATCTCTGAAACAATAGAAGGGCCACTGCTGGGATTGGCACAGGCTTGTTGTTTTGTTTTGATTCGCATAAACATAATTGTCACGTTGGCAAAGGATGCATTCTTTTTGCTTCTTTTTTCGCTCGCCGACCAGATTAATTTGCCCTCTGCGATGCTGTATTTGTTTACCGAACTCCCTTCTATTGTAATTCAGTTATTTTTTTCCTCTTGCTCTGTCATTCCTTTCGTTGTTAGAGGACTCACAAACTGGGGCCGAAGGAAGTTTGTGGGAGGGTAGGAATTGTGGAGTTGGAAAAAGCTCCTCAGTTTGACTTCTGGATTTAACCTTGCTCGGTTTGAAGGTCTGGCGCTGAGCGTTACATGCTACGCTCAGCTGAATGCTTCTCATACTCTGGTCAACATGTTTCTCAAGTTGAGATTAAGTAACCTAAACTCCCTAAACTCTGTGACATTGAGTCTGTTTCGTACTAATGTAGTTGCTAAATGACTCTGGATTTAATTTAGTATGACTCACTAGGGGAAATTTACTAGTATTCTCGAAGGGAAAGTTTAAATATGGAAAGTTGAGCATAACCTGCAAATTTAATCTTATTTTGGTGCGTGCCATGATGAAACGCAAAACAAAAATATGCATACAAAAGCTACACCGGGGCAGTACCTTCGCAAAAATGTTATACTTTATTTAAACAAGGCTAATTGGTACCTTAAAGGTACAGTACATATCCGTCCCTAAAATGTATATATTAGTATCTAAATGATGCATATCAATACTTTTTGAAAAAGTACTGCCCCAGTGCCAGCTTTTACCTCTTCTTCTGCTCGGAGAATCTGTTCATTAGTATTAGCAAGTCTTCTTTGCTCATGGGACAACAAAACTTTTGAAGCCAATCGCCTAAATTGAAAATGCACTAATCGTACTAATTTTTTTTTTTTGCAAAGGATCATGCACAGTTCCAACATTTTTTATTGACTACTCAGGTGAAAAAGTTCACTAAAATATATAACTTATAGACTTCCATGATGTATTTTCACACATTAATTTTGTACTAAAATAAAAATATATATATATTTTTTGGTACTTTTTAAGATCATAAGAAAACGAGTGTACTCAACACTTTAAGACAGCATGAATATATACTGAAATGTCATAATAGTACACATGGACCCATCTTTTAAACACTTTTAAATATACTTATCACACGTACAAATAATACAGAGGACGTGTTATAAGGACAGTTTAGTTCATGCTGTTTCAAAATAACACTTATGTACATTTAGATGTCCTTAAGAGTATCTTTAAAATCCCTAAAGAGTAATTTTTAGTATATACATAAGTACATTAGCACTTTAAGTACGTTATACATTTATATTAAGTAATATAAAATAATAACGTACCTGGGAATCCTGAGCTGAACGTCAAAGGCAGATATCTAGATTATAATCGAAATATTAGCATTTCTTGTGATAAAATACAATGACCAAGATTGTTCACAAGTCAAAACCGAAACGAAAACAACAAGGTTAAGATTATAAATGTCCAAAAATGATGTAAACAGCTATTACTGCTTACTCAGTTCAACTCTATGGTAATTTAACATGTTTATAACAGTAGTTTAGATCAGAGAGATTTCTCATGATAAATGTTTGGGTCATGATTGATTTCTTTCTTTATTTCTTTGATCAGCTACCAAATTTCCCCTGGTTGTTTTGTGATTGTTAGTGACATAAGAGAATCGGTAAGTAGCTGTTGAGCTCTGACATAGAAAAAAAAAAAAAAAAAAAAAAGAGCCGGCCAGTCAATGTTCATAAAACATTTAGAGTTCTTCGCTTAGAAGAACGGCAAACACAGCGCCAGTAGACAAAACAACGTTTGTCCGTTTAATTGTTCCCGTATTCCCTGCGAGGCTAATATTCATCTCGGCTAACTGGCTAAGACATACCAAATCCCAAGCCACATCCTCCCACTCTGATAGTGACGGGATGAGTTCAAGGGAAGCTGTCTGCTCTAAAGCCAGATTTAGCTTTTTACACAAAACAACTTAATTGCATCCGTGCAGTTAAGTGACTGTATACGCGATTCTGCAGTCTGTCTGCAGCATCGTAGATGTCTAACAGACGTGCTCTTTAAAAATAAAACTCTAGACGTAATTTGATATGCAAAAGTCCAAAGCTCCAATGCATATAAAACAAGCCTGTAACATTCAAGTATACACACACGCTTACAAGCCATAATATGTTGCCATGTCCGTTATTCTTTGAGTCTGCATGGACCTGCCCATCTCTGGACCTGATCAAGCCTGGTTTCTTCTTAATTAACTCTATATATATATATATATATATATATATATATTCCTCTCTAAGGGTGGGACAGCAGCTACGCACAGATTGAAGCTGTGACTAATAAGAAACACCAAATGGAGGAGTCACAAACAATGGCTCGTCTGTGCCTGGTCAAATATGGGGTTTGCCCCTGATGATTGCTAGCAGGAGGAAATCATT